>NW_010365757.1:40027-58647 GCF_000414095.1 Morus notabilis
GGATGGATTGGTAAACTAACATGGTATCAGAGTGGGAGGTCATGAGTTCAAACCCCTGTAATTGCACTCTTTATCAACATTTAAATTGTCATCATGTGTTGGGTCTTTAATATATCTCGGGCTTAAATATTCACGTGTTAAAGTATAAAACTATTGTTGGCCCACCTCCTAACAGTTTAAGCTTTTGGGATGGATTGGTAAATTAACAATACTAGCCTCAAGCTATAAGATATTAAAACTTCATCCCACAGAATCAGTTGACATTAATTTAAAACCTCCATAGAAGTCGATGTGAAATATCTGCCAAAAGTTTTTAGACAAGCATGCACGTTTTTGTTTTCTCAAATCCTCACGAATTGTCAAGCCTAGCTTTCTACATAAGAGTTAAAGGGCTTGTAGCAGAGATTGGGAAATGTCGCTGTACACCAAAATCAATACACACACACGCACACAGACATATGTATATATATATATATATATGTTTTACATTTATATCTATATTTATATTTGTAGATGGTCATTTAGTATAAGGCTGAGATGAACTGATCAATAGAATAATTTAATTCTAGCAACAGAAAAGGACTGACCCCATATGAATGATATATCAAGTTTATATATAGCAATAAAAAGTTACTTTTTTTCATCTCAGTGGTCCATTATATATAACATTGTATACATATATATATATATATATATAGTTTTTCTCTCTGTGTCTTTAATTCTATGCTCAGTAACAGTTAAGTTTTAATTATTGTGTAAATGAGTAAGCTTCTGATTCCACCAAACTCTCACTACAAAATAAAGATATATAGACCCATCAGAAATAAATTCCATATTTGTTGGTAAAGGGAGGCTGTTAGAATTCCCATAAATGTTTTTAACATTATGTCTATTTATTGTCCATAAAACCCACAGGTAAAAATATCTTAATAATAACGCGCGGGCATGATATCTTCTCATTTATCTTGGAAGTTACTGCTTTTTCCCTTTTCTAATTTTGAAAGTCTTTTTTGCCCCTTAATATATTTTTCAACTACTTCCTTCGCAACACACACACACACACACATGTATAAAATTATATAATCGTTTTTTTATCCATCACAAGGCGTAAATTAAGCTCAAATCGCCCACTTCAAATTTAGAAAATAAAAAATAACTCCTATAACATTTCAAATAATAATAAAAAAAATCCTAGATGGAGTTTTGAAAAGGATATGAATAATGCTAATTAGCACCACAATTAATTTGTTGCTTTGTTGTTCATTTTTCTTCTTTTGTCATGAATTCTCAATTTTATTGTGTCACGTGCAATAAGACAATGTTGTACCTCTATTTCTTTATTTTGCAATATGGTTTATGTATGGGTTAACACTATTCTATGGTAGAATTATATATATATAGGAGATCAGATTTTTTTTTTTTTTTTTTTTGGGTATGGTGTGGGGTCTATATACTAAATAGGCTTTTTTGTAAATCCAATTACTGCTATTTATGCTTCATAATAAGTTATTATAACCGTATATATGACACTTCATAATTTCCAAAATCAATGTAATCTGCAAATTGTTATCGGACATTACTACAACCTCCTGTACTATTTGACATAATTTATCAGACAGCTATAGCTATATATGTCTAGTTAATAATCCTGTAAGTTACTATACATAACTTATCTTAAAAAAAGTTACTATATAATTTATCCTTCTGGTGAAGGTAGCATGGTTATAGTGGGAACGTGTATGATTTGAAGACTATCATTAATTGAAATAATAAATACTACTTATTAGAAATTAATCTCAGAAGGAAGTTTTCTCTTGGGTAGATCTCTGAATTCATATTGGATTTAGTATCTCAGATGGGTAAATAGAAAAGCTGATTAACTATAATGATATATAATAGCTACATTCTTCTAGCTAGTGATTACCTATAACTTTCTGATTATACGTTCCCATTTATGTAAGGTTATATAATTAAACATTAATTTCTATATATGCATTAACAACACTACATATTCAGCATACACACACACACACACACACACACACACACACACACACACACACACACACACACACACACACACACACACACACACACACACACACACACACACACACACACACACATATAACCTCTAGCTGGTCGTGATTATGCGTTATGTTTCATATGATAAAAAATGGAAAATGCAAAGACTACTTTAAAAACAAAAAAGATCATGATTTTTTGTTCTAATGTTAGGGTCAGTCATCGCCATACACGTGATCATCATTTGGAAAAAAAGGTCAACTCGAATTAACTAAAATCAATTGAAATCCAGATCGACTCAAGACGACTGGAGAAGACTGACGACATGAGGAGTGTAAGGACCACTGCCGATATTTAAGGAAAGAAATTCCTTGGGGGCCACAAAGATTATCTCAGCCAAATCCTACATTAGAGGGTCAAATTGAATCAATAAAACATGAAATATCCCAAGAAGCCAATATGGAAATAAGGAAAGGGAAAGTCAATCGAAGAAAAAGAAAAACAGTCCAATCTAAGAGAAAAAGAACTAGAAAGCCATCTCCTATAAATAGGGAACGAGAATCACGACCAAGACATTTCAAACTCCTCATATTATGCTCAAGACTCTCTCTCTAGACTCTCGCTCTTCCTTCTTCTCAAAATCTCACAAAAGCATTGTAATTGCATTATTTTCATTATATAGTGAAACCCCCCGAGACCCTACTCTGAAATCATCAGGGGAACGGCTATAAATTCGTGTGTCTATTTATTTTCCAGCAATTTACATTCTCATTCTAGCAATACATCAACTCACCAACGCCATCGCCACCCGGGAGCAGCCATTGGCCTTTAAACAAATTTAATTGTAGAATCCGACCACTACATCTAATAATTGGTTTATATTGTCTAATATAGAATTTCATCATTGATATCACTTTGTTTGTGTAAAGATATAGACTTAGTTTGCTATTATTTTTTCCTCCCAAAATCAGCTTCTGTTTGTAGCAGAAGCTGATTTTAGTGTTTGGTAAATCTCCTTAAAAGTGTTTTTTGAAGAATTTTTTAAGAATCTACAGCCAAAATCAAAAGCAGCCTAAAGACAACTTTAGCTTTTAGATTGTGCGAGAATCAACATAGTACAATTAAAGAAACTTTCATAATACCCATAATACCCCTAATAAAATTTAAAATTTACAATCTTCACAATCTAAAATTCAGACTCGTAATATAATATAATATAATATAATAGTAATATTGTAACAAATAATATCATAATTATATTAATAACTCTAATATTATTATTTTATCATATAATATAATATAATATTATAATAATATTATAATTATTTTAATAATATGATATTATAATTATCATATAATATGATATTATAGTTATTTTTATAACAACTGCTTCTTCAGCACACAGCTAAAAATAATTTTTACAAAATCTACAACACTACCAAATTAAGTCATAATTAAGCCAGCAAAAGTTTTTCCATACACACATGTAATGTATAACCGGTATATATATATATTTTTTTTTTTTTTTTTTTGAATTATCGTTGCTCTAGAGTCCTATAACGCATGTTCGAAGAATCAAAGTTCACATGTCAGACTATTGGTCTTTCGAACAAAGAAAAAAAAATACATATCTCATCTGGACACTTAAATAAATAGATTGCTTTTATTGTTGGATTGTAAAAGGAGAAAAAAGAACTTTACAAAAGACTACAGTTTAACATATGTACTTTGTTGATCAGTTGAGAAACTGGGAGAAAGGAAATGGTATGCTGCATTCTAATATAATGCTCAGTTCAAATACATATACATATGTATATGTATGTATCTATTTTTATTATAAATATATACATACATATACATATGAACAACTAAGTTCTTTGTTTAACATATCTGAATACATACTCGCATTATCCTTGAGCCAGGACTGATTAAAGTGCAATATTAGAGAAAATATTGGAAAAGAAAGAAAAACAAATAAGATAATTAAGCTTAACATATATTAAATCAAAAAACGAATGAAGCTAGCAAATTGGTCTTCCACACTTTTGTTCCACACTTTGTTGACTTGGTTTCTTTTTCAGAAACAAAATCTGAAACCCAACAAGTAATAAACAAACAGACAAATTACGTGGACGAAAAAGAAAACACTTCTTATTCTAAGGGCGCTTGTGAATGGATTCCTTTTTTTTTTTTTTTTTTTTTTTTTTTTTTTTTATTTTTTCCTACCTATGGATCTGGGTTTCTTCTCGTAACGTGCATTGAAAAAGGTAGAGAGAATATAAACAGAAAAGTAAAAAATAAATAAATAAATAAAAATAAAGATAAAAAAACGAAGCCTGAATTAATCCTTAAGCCTCCATGACACAAGGAATAAAGCGCGCGCGGTGGTTAAGGAGGTAAGATCTGGAATGTTGTTTGTCTGCTGATTTTAAGCTTATACCACACAAGAAACTTGCATACTACTGTCCCTAAGATTCTTTCACTTTTGATATTAATTTTACATTAATTATATGGATATTTAATTAGTAAAATGATAGTACTACATGAAACATCACTTAAGGATGTAATTTTCCCCTAATTACATGCAACAATATAACTTTAATAGAATATATACACCTTACTATACACATCATGCATATACATAAATAAACAATTTTGAAAAACTTAAAAAACAAATTTAATTCTATAGAAATATACATATTTGATTAATTAAAACACAAAAACTATGTAAGTAAATTACTTACCATAATTCCCTAAAAAAAAAAATGCCACAACTTTACATTTTAACTGTCCAATAATATTCCCACTTCCAATTTTAATTTGAGATCTGAAATTCAAATTTTCCCCAGTTTAAAAAAACAAACAAAAAATTGTTCTTGTGATTTTTGAGACTCGTAAAGAAACTATTGGTGAAAGCCTAAAAGGTTATATATTCTAGCTCTCATCAGTCATGATCACGAGAGGAAAGATTTGTATGTTTTATTTTATTTTCATTTTTGTTTTTTAGTTTATTGGGTGGGAAAATTGGAACGGGGAATCGGGATATATATATATATATATATATATAAAATTGTCACGAAACAATTGTGAGAGAATATTTAATTACATAGGGATTAGGGAATATTAAGACTTGGGGTTTTCACTTTATGTCTAAGGTTAATGATTAACGGTGAAAACCAAGCAGCATGCAGATGAAACGGAGGAGTTTTAGATCAGACAGTTCACGTGGAAAGATTCATTATGATAATTGAGTTGTTGGTATATTTGGTAAACCCAATCTTGGCAATCTTCTCATATATAAAAATTTCTTCTATTTTTATAAGTTTGTGAGAGATCTCTAGTAGATAGCCATATTCAAAGCTCCTTCATGGTATCCTATGCTATATGCAAAGCTCAATTTCCCTCAAAATTTCTAGAGAGAGAGAGAGAGAGAGAGAGAAACCCACAAGATATGTCCATTTGTGGAGGATATCTTAATTCCACATGCATCTGCCGAGCGTGTACAACACGCTCTAGTTAGGAGGATTCATAAATTATTTGTCTTGGATTAATTTATTTTCTGGTTAGAATTAAAGATATAAAAAGAGGTAGGTGTCACCTGTGACAAATGAAGGGGATATATTAAATTTGAAGAGTGGATGCATTTTTTTTTTATTTTTTTTTGGGTGAGAATGTGACAATTTCTATCTGCTTGTCATATTTAATGTTTATAATGAGTTTGGAAAGAAAAAATATTTAGTAGTCATTAAACACTTTTGAATATATGAAAGGATATTAAGTTTCTTTGCTAAGATATTTCCACACACTATAAAAACCCATTAATACATACAGAATGCAAATCCTAATTAGGAACTTTAATTACTTAGGATGTTAATATAGGAAAATTCTAATGTGAAAGTGATAACACCTTGTAAAATTCTTTGATCTATATATTAATTGAGTTAATATGGGATTATGTTTGTTGAGGTCCTTAGCGCAATGGCAAAAATTAGAGAATGTAGGAAAATCTTATTCTGATGCTGATAGTTGATGGCAATTTGAGAAGGTCTTATTTCTGCAAAATATTGAGGTCTTCTTCATATAATAATAAAAAAGAATGACTCGATCAATTCATTTCTGCAAAATATTGAGGTCTTCTTCGTATAATAATAAAAAATGACTCGATCAATTTCACTATAAATATTAATACTCCATAATTTTATAGGCTATGAAATCTTGTTGGTGGTAGCAAATGCTACCATATTTCTATAACAAAGAATATGATAGCGATTGCACTTGTAAAGATTACTTACGCCGTGTGTGGAGTTGGTTTTGCTTTTATTTTTCACTTTTTTTGAGAAAAAAATGAAAACGGGAGAGAAACGGTGTTTGACACAATTAAAGATAAAAAACGGAAATGATAACGATTTTTTGGTTTAGTGTAAAATGGGAGAGAAATGAAAAACAACTTTTAGTCATTTTTCATTTTTTGTTTCCGTTTTCTCCTCTCTCGAGCACAGAGAGAGACATTAATAAATTTTTTTTATACTGAAAACAATCTCTTGATAAAACTACCAAACGCATTTTTAAAAATGATTTATGTCTGAGATTGAAAACATTTTAATTTCTATTTTCATACAAAAAACAAATCATTTTAGAATGAGTTACAAACGCACATTTAATTTCTCTTTTTTGGAGGACCCTTCATTAGCTTGAGAAAAGCCATCTTTGAATATTATTGATTATTTGATTTTCTTTGAGAGCCTTTTTATAAATTTTACTTAAAAAAAAAAATTCTCGATTACTTCTTAAAAAACAAATACTTGATTTAACATTTCTTTAAACTTTTTTTTTAGTTCAAATAATAATAATAATAATTAGCATAAGAATTTTTTATCAATGCAGAAATTAGCAAAGAAAAAAGATATGAAAAAGAGCACAACACTATAAAATGAAGAGAAAGTGACAATAAGACATTTTTGTTTTGGAGAAGAACAGTCTAGCATTTTTTTATGATTAATGTAATGAACAGTCAAGCTTTTTTGTTTTGCTTTATTTATTTATTTATTTATGTTTTGTTTTGTTTTTTGTTCACCTTAAATAAGGCAATTAAAGTCAAGCTAAAGCATTAGCACATGAATCGCGAATTCAGATCCACTCTCGTTAGATAGCGCGTGGCTCTACAGTTACTACCTTTTGCATCTATCTTAAGTTTTACGTTGTCCATGTCAATACACATAAGGACACCAACGGCCATAGATTCCTTTCTTTTGCGCCCCCAACTTTTATCCTCTGCAGACTTGTTTAAATGATAAAACCAGTTATATTTTGACGCGTGTCAGAGAGCATTCCTGTCAGACGAAGGACACCTCAAGTTCACTCGATAAAAAAAAACTCAGCCAGTCTTTTACACGTGGAGGCACACTATTTGTTTATTTTCATGACTTCATCTGTGAGGTCTGACACGTGACTTACAGTATAATAACCAAATAGATGCGTTTTAGATTACTTATGATTTAACATCCAACACTTTCTACCTTAGTCACTAAATTCCATTTTTTTAAGGGATTACTATAACTTCCATTTTATTGAATAGGAAACCTACCTTAACTTCTAACACTTTTTTCAAGCAAAAAAAAAAAAAAAAAAAAAAACTTCCAACACTTTTTACCTTAGTCCATTTTTTTTCTAGGATATTTCTCAAGCAGAGATTTCTTATCAGTTGAGTCTATTTTTGAGAGTTAGATCTAATTAAAATCACATTAAATTAAAAATATATACAAAATAAATAATTTTTAATATATATCTGACGACTAAAAAAGAACAAGTAGTTTGTTTTTTCAATTCTTATCAAATGACCCTTACTTTTATACATTCATCTTAAATATGTTAATAATATTTGAGGTGGCATGATTTTATTTACTACATTTTATTCATGTTCAGTCACGTAAGGTAAAACTTCATTTATATTTTATGCTATTAAATTTTTTGGTCATAAAACTGGCCACATTAAGGTGGTGAGTAGAAGCTGGTAAATAAGTTAGTGCCTCAAGCTTGGCTAAAATAAGAGAATATTATTTAGGGGTAAAATAATGCCTCAAGATCATGCTACTAAAAAAAAACTACTATTTACATGTCATGAGGGACTATTACTATTGTTATTGGTATTAAAAAAAGAAAAAAAAAAAAGAGAGCAAGGTGATTTCCATTAGTGCAAGATGTGCATTCTTACAATTACAAAATCAAACATTTGTTGGATTTTTTTAGATCTACAAAGGTTGGAGGCAAATTCAACCGTTAAAAAGTAATGTTGTACTAATTATAAGGATGTTAGATTACATTTTGTTTTCAAATGGACCATAAAGAAATTATAAGATGATACAAGACAATATATATGTGACATCTTAATAATTAGTACCTTCACCCATTGTCGGAACCAGATTTGTATAAACTTCGATCCATTCCGTGGAATTTCCAAATTTCCAAGGTGGAAAAACAAATAGGAGAATTAAATATCTTACTAAAATAGACCTTTTTTTTTTTTTTTTTTTTTTCCTGAACAACATAGGCCAAAGTTGGCGATAGCAAAGCTGACCCCAAAAAATCCCAGCTAGGTGACAAGCTGCTTTCCAAATTTTGGTGGCCCTATTGTGGAATTTATTGATTTATAAGGAACAAACAAAAAAAAAATAATAAATAAAAAATAAATAAATAAAAAAGAAAGAAAGAAAAGAAAGGAAAGGAAAGGTGCCCACAAATCTCATCTCAGAGCTCAGTCACAGCTCAGACAGTTAGGAAATGGAAAGTTTGGGTAAATGTAAAAACAAAGAAAGAAAGGAAAAAAGACTGCAAAAAAAAAAAAAAAAAAAAAAAATTATTGTTCTGCCATTTGGGACTGATATCATCCAAAGTCATTTTCCTAACTAGAAGATAGAATAAAGAACCCATCAACGACCTCTCTCTCTCTCTCTCTCTCATCTCTTTCTCTCTCTTCTCAATTACCTTCCAACGCACGCCTTCCAACCCTTTAACTCCCTAATTCTGAAGCCATTTTCCTGGACATCACATAAATACCCCCACACACCACCCAAAAATTCATTCATACATATATATCTATAAATCTATAAATATATATATATATCTTATATCTTGAAGAAAGAATAATATTTCTTTGCTCTTCTTCTTAAAATAATAGTCACAATGTCCACGGATCTTGAATTCTGCCAGGCCTTGCCCAAGATCAGGCTCTCGCCGATCCAAATTCAGACCCCGGAGCCCTCCGAATCGAAGACCGAGGCCGCCAGAAGCATAATTCAGCGATTAGACAATGACAGAAGAAACAGCTGCGACAATATCAAGAACGAGGACATAATTTATGAGGAGAAGGAGGAGATCAACAACGAGTGCCGCACGCCGACTTCCGCCGAGCACAGAATCCCGGCCATCCTGTCGTGCCCGCCCGCGCCGAGGAAGCCGGCGACGGCGAGGGCTCCTTCGTGCAAGAGAAAGTTGTCGGAGCTCGATTTCTTCGATGTCGTGAACCGGGAAGAGATCGACCGGTTTTTCAGATCGAGTTTTGCGAAAGCCGCCACCGGCTCGGCCAAGAGGAGCTGCTGCCCATGTAAATGAATTATCAATGATCCTTAATGATCTCTCTAGTAATTTTACACGAATTCTCTTTTGTTTATTCTTTTCTTTTCTTTTTCACAAAGGTTAATTTTATATATTTTGGATTTGTATGGTGGAAACGACCTCAAGTTTCCTTGGATATATAGATCAAGTTGTATTACATTTATATCGTTTCTTCACTTGTTATTATAATCCGGAATATATATCGAACGATATAAATATATATATATATATATATTCTGGGTTAGGGTATGTTTCATAAGTTTTCAGACAATTTGGATCTGAATTATGAAAGTATATATGCAAGAATTTGGTTATTAATTTTACTTTATATGTATTTGCATGGTTTGTTATATGTATGGATTCTTGATCTGGGTTTTAGTTTCAGGTTAAATATAAATCAACGTTCTCTTTCTTTTGTATATATGCAAGTATTTATATCCGTTTTTTTTATGGTTGCAATTGTATATATTCATTATCGTTTAAGATGTATAAATGGAATTAATGGTTTTGATAATAATTAATTGGATTATGTTCAAAGATGAGAGGTAGATATGGGGTTGGTTATTGCTTGTTATACTGATGAATTCCGTGTTATTTTTCAAAGGAAAGACCATCATGATCATGATTCATGAGGTGGAAAATTTGATGGGTTAATTCTATATAGTCTATGCTTTTTCTTTAATTTTTGTTGGTTGGTGGGTTTAGATGGTTGATATGTCTTGTATTTGACAATTTTTTACTTTTGAGTGATCAACACGGCTTTGGGATGGATAATCCTTAATTTTCCTTTCTTTTCATTTCTTTGAGAGAGAGAGAGAGAGAGAGAGAGAGAGAGAGAGAGAGAGAGAGAGAGAGAGAGAGAGAGAGGTTGTACTCTTTGATGATCCCAAAATTGATGCAATGTGGTATGTCATAAACAGCCTCTATTCAATGTGATAGCGTTTTGTCTATTTTGACAAAGGATATTTATTAAATAATTTTTTTTTTTTGAAAAAAAAAAATTGATTTGTCTATTTTGACAACTCAATTTTGTCTGTTTCCAAATATTAAGATGAAAAACTAGAAATTAAAACTATGGTAAGATGAAGACTGTATTATAAACCATCCAACATGATGTTCCAATATATTTAGTACTTCATTAGCATAAATTAAATTTACATGAGGTAATTATTATAAATCTATTCTTCTGCTTAATATTGGATTCTTTTCTACCTTCATTATCACGTATTATTGCTCTAACTTAATGATAAATGTATCTTCTTAGGACAATCGCTCTGTTATATATATGTCTCTTTTTTTTTTTTTTGAGGATTTTCTCTTTCTTTCTTATTACATAGAATATTAGCTAGAGTTCACTTATCCCAATCGAGTTTCGTTAAAAAAAAAAGAAGGAAAAACTCTCAATGGAGAAATAAGCTTTCCAAATACTATTACCATATATCATCTATGATAAAAAGATGTCAAAGACGCTTTCTTACAAATGCTAATTAATAACAACATTATAAATAATTACAATACCTTCTTATTGTAATAATTCATGATAACAAAGAAAAGGAAAAGAAAATAAAATTTTTAACACAAATAAGACAACAAGAGAATCTAGCTAGTAGCTAGATCGAGCTCAATATTAAAAGAAGGTTTTTTGAAACTTTACACTTCCGCTATTCCCCACCCTAAATATTGAAGGTGGGTAAAAAATTACAAGCACGATGTAGATGCCATAACTTCATGGGCCATAGATCATTTAAAAGCCATACTCATGTGCCTTATATATATATATATATGTATATATATATGCATATATATGATGTGTGTATCATAATTTACGTCTAGAGAACTAATGACTACAAGACAAAGAGCATATATATTATATTATAAACAAAATTGTCTCTGGATCAGTCTTGGCCAAAATAGATCGAAAGGGCCACACTACATACAGCTTGGCAAACATATATTTTAATGGGTTATTTTAGTGGTTGGCTTCAATTTTACGTGTCCTAAAGTTATCACAAAAGGTGGTTTATACACAATAGAAAAACCAAGAAAAAACACTCTTCTATCACTATGGAATATCATTATTAATAATCACAAGGAATACTACTACTTGAAGCCATATATAGCTTCAATTGGAAGAGAGCTTAAAGTATAAGCTACTCATGTATAATTATATATTCGTATCTTGATTTTGACGGAATAATTCAAAGATGACTACTTTGCAAGGAATATATATATATATATATGTATGTATGTATATATATGTATATATATTTGTTGTGTGTTTCATGAGTGAGATTGAGAGAGAGGCTTGGGAATGAAGGGATCGGAAGTGGGAGTGTGGAAAAAGGTTCAAAGGTGGTAGCTAGCTCAAGGCAAGCATGAGATAAAAAGAGGGACATCTACTTTTTCATGCTTCCAAAAGTGTTGGAAACATATGTTCTGGAAGCGTCACCATCAAGGATATGATATTGGGAAAAAGCAGAAAAACTACTAGAAAGACGGCAATTAAGCTAACAAAGTACTCATGTTCTATTTATTTATTCATTTACTTTTACCTTAAGAGTAAAAGAAAAGGCCAAAATTGAATTATTATGTCATTATTTATTATTGAAAGGATTAAACTAATGCCACGTTTATTTTGGTTCCCGCAAATTTATATGTTGTTGTATATATTAATACAAATTGTATGATTTCATTTGATATTGTGTCAATAATTGAACACATTTTCTACGAGCATGTTACTTTTAAGTTTTTAACTGCTGACACCAAAGATCATGTATGAGAGAGGAGATATTGAAAATTATATTATAAACAGGTAATTTATGGTACATCATGAGATGCATGAATCTTTCATATTTTTGTTGTCTACATGTTTCAAATTCAAATATAATTAATAAAAAAATAATACTATGGATTCTGATTGCCTTGGAATTAGACAAAAAAAAAAAAAGCATATAATTGTTGCTTGTTGGTAATATATATCTTCCAGATTACGTACATGCATTTTGTGTATATCGGATCCATGCACGATTATATTTCAAAATATTAATTTTTAATAGATCGTGCATGAAAGGACAGAAATATTATATGCTTATTTAGAATACGACGTCTGTTGATTAATTAGAAAAATCAAAAGTGAAGACAAAGTTAAAAATTTTTGGTCGAATCTCTGTGCCAAGGATATTATAAATTAGTAGCTATGAAAGAAAGCCTAAGTTTAAGACAAGCTCAAATTGGATCTACTCCTGGTGAAATGAGGTCTCAATCGCCGAAAAAGTACCACTCAAGGGAAAAAGATTGTGTGAGAAATGTGTATCAGAAAATATAAACCTAAATATGATAGAATTATTATACATGTAGACACAACTAATTCACGTAACCCGTTCAACCTAATATATGGAAGGTATGTATTAGACACATTTAAGACTCATTTCATACAAATATGACACATTTAATTAACAATGATTATTGATCAATTTATATTTTCTCTTAAAATAAATAAGTAAAGTTAATCACTAATTTAAAAACTAATACTATTTTAATTTGTATTTCATATATCATATAAACTTCTATATTATCATTTATATCTAAATTGTAAATAACACATAATTGATCATGTCAATTCATGTCAATTTAGATTAAAAAAGCCAGCCCAATCAGGAGTGACACTTTTACTAGTTGTGTCAACAATTTATAACCTAAATCCACAGACTTTGTGTAGGTTTTGATTCGTGTTTTCTTGTCAATCATGATGAACTCAAATTGTTATCATATAAAGAGCGCTCTCCATGATTGAATAATACTGTTAGTACTTGAGAAATTAAGTTAAGTTTGTACATATATATTTACCGAACTATATATATATTAGACATGAAAACGAATATGATTGATCAAATTAAGAAAGGAAGAATATATGCTCCTACAAGTATATGTATAACGCGCACGTTCCTAAAGCAGATAATTGCAATTTAATCCAGCTTTAGCAGCAAAAGGTTGGTCTTATATAGCTAGGCCGTCCAAAAAGTAGATGTTAAAGTTTATACATTCTACATTATTCTTCAATCAATTATACATACATACATAAAGTTGATGTTATATATATATATATATATATATATATATAACATCAACTTTATGTATGTATGTATAATTGATTGAAGAATAATGTAGAATGTATAAACTTTAACATCTACTTTTTGGACGGCCTAGCTATATAAGACCAACCTTTTGCTGCTAAAGCTGGATTAAATTGCAATTATCTGCTTTAGGAACGTGCGCGTTATACATATACTTGTAGGAGCATATATTCTTCCTTTCTTAATTTGATCAATCATATTCGTTTTCATGTCTAATATATATATAGTTCGGTAAATATATATGTACAAACTTAACTTAATTTCTCAAGTACTAACAGTATTATTCAATCATGGAGAGCGCTCTTTATATGATAACAATTTGAGTTCATCATGATTGACAAGAAAACACGAATCAAAACCTACACAAAGTCTGTGGATTTAGGTTATAAATTGTTGACACAACTAGTAAAAGTGTCACTCCTGATTGGGCTGGCTTTTTTAATCTAAATTGACATGAATTGACATGATCAATTATGTGTTATTTACAATTTAGATATAAATGATAATATAGAAGTTTATATGATATATGAAATACAAATTAAAATAGTATTAGTTTTTAAATTAGTGATTAACTTTACTTATTTATTTTAAGAGAAAATATAAATTGATCAATAATCATTGTTAATTAAATGTGTCATATTTGTATGAAATGAGTCTTAAATGTGTCTAATACATACCTTCCATATATTAGGTTGAACGGGTTACGTGAATTAGTTGTGTCTACATGTATAATAATTCTATCATATTTAGGTTTATATTTTCTGATACACATTTCTCACACAATCTTTTTCCCTTGAGTGGTACTTTTTCGGCGATTGAGACCTCATTTCACCAGGAGTAGATCCAATTTGAGCTTGTCTTAAACTTAGGCTTTCTTTCATAGCTACTAATTTATAATATCCTTGGCACAGAGATTCGACCAAAAATTTTTAACTTTGTCTTCACTTTTGATTTTTCTAATTAATCAACAGACGTCGTATTCTAAATAAGCATATAATATTTCTGTCCTTTCATGCACGATCTATTAAAAATTAATATTTTGAAATATAATCGTGCATGGATCCGATATCACTACCGAAATATTTATTTGTCTTTGCAGAATATCTTATTTGTTTTTGTTGTTACTAAAAGTCTAAACGATATAGGTAGGTTTTTAAGAAAAAAAAAATTAAAAAAATACATATATGTAATGTAGGAATATAGGACTCCCTGAGAGTAGCAGACCTCTAAAAGTGGCACAGAATTTCATGCAAGTTTGGATAAAAGAGGAATAGGCCGGAAGTTCAGCATTTGTCAAGCTATATACAGTGGCACACATACATTACCAGCGAAATTAGAGGAGGGGGGAAAGAAGAACCAGAATAAATTGTATTGATGCATCCGAATTGTTCATTTTTAGTAAATTGCACTTTAAATTTTGAATTTTTGTGAATTGTACTTTGAATTTGTAAATTTTTTACAATTAAAATCTAATTCATAATGGGTGTTAATAGATAGTTGGTTAAGGTCACATCTATAACAACTCACACTTTTTTCTAGTATAATATTGTTTGTCCTTTTTTATAAACTATTTTCTAGCTTCGGGACTCAATGCCTCATACCATTGAGAGATGATACAGACTCTGATATCATCCGTAACGATCCACACCTTCATTTAGTATGATATTGTTCGCTTTAGGCATGAGCACGCACTATTTTGTTATTGGACTGCACTCTAAAAGGCTTCGTACCATTGGAAGGTGATGTTTTTTCTTATAAATCATCACTTATATCTATACTCACACCATTAAGAGATGATACATGCTCTGGTACTATCTGTAACGATCCGCACCTTCATTTGGTATGATATTGTTCGCTTTGGACCTAAGCCCACACTGTTATGTTATTGGACTTCATTTGGTATGATATTGTTCACTTTAGACTTGAGCCCGCACTGTTTTGTTATTGGACTTCACCCTAAAAGGCCTTATACTATTGGAAGGTGATGTCTTTTTTTTTATAAATATCACTTATATCTAAACTTAGACGATGTGAGACTGCACAACTTATCATTTATTTGCATGTGAATGAGTTATAATTAGAACAATGATTGCCATTTTAGGGGAAAAAAATATTGAAGCTTGACATGTGGAATACAAAAGGCACGCATTTAGCATTAAAAGAAAATAGGGATTTACTCAGCCCCAAGCCCCCTTACACACTCTGCAACTAAAGAAAACTAAGGAAGAAGAAAACTAATGTAAGTGTGAGACATTTTTATTGTTTTTTCGTATGGGTTTTGAGTGATTTAGGAGAGAATTTATGTGGGTTTGTGATCAGAATGGGAGAGGGATTTTTTTTTTTTTCACTGGAGACAAATTAAATGTTAGGGGTTTTGCTTTTGCATTCATTTTTTTTTTCTTCTAAATGATAAATGCTTACTTGGTTGAAGATACTTGGGTTTATTTTGATTTTTTTTTTTTATAAAAAATTTCTCGTTCTTGTTCTTCATCTGCATTAGGTGTATTCCTATTGGATTTATTTATATTCTTATTCTTGATGAGCTATTCGCTTAAAACAAATGGCGAGCCATTACATGGAAATTGACAACCAAAATGACCAACTCTACCCTGAAAACAATCTCACAATGTAAACCACGTTACACAATCGGTTTACGAATTAGACTTCAATTGCAAAAGATTTTTAAATTCAGAATCTAATTTACTAAAATTAAAAGTTTGAAGTGTAATTTGCTATAAATTAATAATTTTAGGTGCATTGGTGAACTTTACTCGAAAAACTATTGTGACACAGTTGTTGTTGTCTTGCAAGGGAAATTTTTTTCTGAATTCAGGTTCCTTATTCAAATTTTTGGTATTTAAAGCAGTGTATAATCAATCATTTTATAGGCCACGTGATTTAATGGATTAAAATGGAAGAAGTATGTTAAAAGTAATTAAAAAGTATTTCCTATTTTTTAGGACAAATGCTCAAAATATTTCTTGTGTTTTGTTAAAATACCACTTTCACCTTCTTTATTATGCAAAGGTCCAAGACAACTCTTGTGTTTATAAAAACGTACCCAAAACACCTCTTGAAGTAATTAAACTTTTTTTAATAATGTTTTAAATAATATTTAATAAAGATAAGAAGGACAATCTCGATATTTTAAAAAATTTATTTGCTTCAAAAGGTATTCGGGTATATTTTTATAAACTCAGAGGGTATTTTGAGCATTTGTAGAATAAAAAATTAAAAAAAAGGTATTTTAACAAAATACAGATGATATTTTAATTATTATCTCTTATTTTTAAATGACACGGTTTAACGTAGTTTTTAAACAAATTCTGAGTCTTTTTTTTTTCTTATTTTGAGCATTTACACAATAAAAAATTAAAAAGCGGTAATTTAACAAAATACAGACGATATTTTAATTATTATCTCTTATTTATAAATGACACTGTTTAACGTAGTTTTTAAACAAATTCTGAGTCTTTTTTTTTTCTTATGATGAAACTATTGCTTACATTTTTTCTATCGACAAAATAAAACCCTGTTCCTTTCAGTTTTTTTTTTCCATCAAATTATATTTCCCACCTAGTACTGTAGCAATTGAGTAATTAATAATCCAATTATTATTATTAGATATATATTGGTTAGCTTTGATACCCCTTTGGCGTTATGGAATTGTTAAAAAAGAAAAGAAAAAAAAGCTGTCCGTGCTAGTGCGTATTGTATATGTCAAAAAAGTTTTAGCCTTTTATTTTATTTTATTAAGAAAAAAGAAAAAAGAACTCCTTAAAATGCATGCATTTTAAATTGTTATCCTTACACTTAATTAATAGTCTTCAGTTAAATTACTTATTAATCAAAAGAATATTAATTAAAAATAAATGATAAAATCTTAAAACATTGCATTTAAGGGTGAATTAACCCCTTCTCTAATTTTATTTTTATTTTATATGGTCTCTCATATTCGGATAAGGAAATAGTCAAGACACTTTGATAGAATTTCAAATTTCATTCGTTGAGAGCATGGTTGTTAACATGTATAATTAGGTAGAGTACTTTTTTGCCTATGGGCCTCTCCAAAAGTTGTCTCTTAGAGTGCACACTGAATATGGACCAAGATCGTTTGGTCTTCGAGTTCTGCATGATATAAATAATGATTTTTTTGGTTATATTACATTATTTTTCACTTATAAAAAATTTAAAATTTAAAGTCAGAATAATAAATTATGGTTTCAACTCACAAACTAACAAACTCTTACTAATTTTGAGGACGTGGTAAATCCTCACGTGCTATTGTGTGTGAGGCGCCTGAGTGAAAAAGTCATTTTAATTATAAACACTAAGGGTACGTTCTTTTCTCAAATTTAAGTTATGAACTTGAGTTTAGTACGTGAGAGAAAATATTATAACAAAAAAGTTAAATTTAAATTTTTATGTGAGAAAATACTGTAACAAAAGGTTTGAGTTAGGTAAAAGAATATGCCCTAAATAGTTGAAGAGTTTAAAAAATAAGTAAATGTGACTGTTTTTAAGAACATGCTCCTTAGGGCCCGTTTAGTTCGTTGATTCGAGTTTTTAATTTGAGTTGAGATGTGGCTTTATGTGAGAGCTTTTTTACTGTAGCAAAAAAGTTAAATGTGACTGTTTCTGAGAGCTTTTTATTGCAGCAAAACTCAAATTCTAAACTCGAATCGGTAAAATAAACGAGGCTAAATAAATGGCCTTTTTTTTTCCAAAAAATGATTTTAATTCTTTTGACTGGATTTCACCTTTTTTTTTTATTCCCTTTAATGTGTCATTTAATTATCTGCAGTCCAATATATCACTGCATATCATCAATGACGTAAAATTGAAGATCAA
>NW_010365758.1:0-9621 GCF_000414095.1 Morus notabilis
CACAACTCTAGGGGTGTCTTTAGTATAGACTTAGATGGTACTAGATTCATAATATACACAGTGGTTCTTAGGGCATAACCCCAGAACGAAGTAGGCTGTGAAGAATAACTCAATATTGATCTCATCATGTCAAGCAATGTCCGATTTCTCCTTTCGGCTACACCATTCTGCTGTGGTGAACCGGGTGTAGTCAATTAGGATACCACACCTTTTTCAATCAAGAAATCTTAGAACTCTTGGTCCAGGTATTCACCCTCTCGATCTGATCGAAGTGTCTTGATTGATTTACCTAATTGTTTTTCAACTTTTGCTCGAAACTCTCTAAACTTTCCAAAAGTTTCAGATGTCCGTTACATTAGGTAAACATAACTATATCTCGAATAGTCATCAATAAAGGTGACAAAATATTCGTAACCTCCTCTTACTTGGACGTTTAAAGGTCCACATTCATCCAAATGTATCAGCTGAAGAAGTTCTATGGCTCTTTCTCCTTTCGACATTGAAGGCCTCTTGGTCATTTTGCCTCCTAGACAAGATTCACAAACTGTAAGCTTACTAACATTTAGTTTTCGTATAGAACCATCATTTACCAATCTTTCCATCCTGTTTAGGCTAATATGACCAAGTCTAAGATGCCACAGATATGTGTTATTTATCGTGAGAGATCCTTTGCTTCTTATTCTTAGGTTCGGAAACTTTTGAACATTTCAACATTACGCAGTGTGCCAGGCAGCGGTTTAAACGGTATAAACCGTTTTCTAAATATCCAGAACAAATATCAGAACTATTCCAAAAGATGTGGACTAGATTATTATTAAAGGCAATTGTTCAAATAATTTAGAATTAGAAATTAAATTTCTCTTTATGCCTAGAGGGAAATAAACATTGTTCACAACAACGTATTTTCAAAACTGAAGTTTAACTTCTCACACTGCTTTTGCCGGTACCCTCGCGGTTTTGCCACTTTAATCATGTAGTCCCTGACAGCAAGATCTTTGTGAGAACTAATATTTTACAAAGAAACCCAAACATGATTAATTGCTCCTGAATCAACTATCCAGGACGAGAAATCACCCTCTACTAAAGATGTTTCTAGAATTAGTAAATCTTATTTCGATTCTTCTTCTTTGTTTAGGTGGAAATGATTTCCATACTATCCAGGATAAGGAATCACCCTTTTACTAAAACATGTTTTTAGAACAAGCAAATCATATTTGCTTGAGTTCCTTCTTTGTTTCAGGAAATAATTTCCTTGTAAGAGCTGAGACTTAAAGAAAACAAACATAGTTAGTTATTCCTGAATCTACTATCCAAGATAAGGAATCACCCTTTTACTAAAACATGTTTTTAGAACCACTACAACAAAAAAGCTCATTTGCGGCGATACAATGTCATCGCAAATAACTGATTTGTCATCGCAAATACTTTATTTGCGACGACATGTCCCCAAATAAGTCACCTAAATAATTAGACGCAAATAATATATTTGTGATGACATAGTTATGAATGTCATCGCAAATATATTAGCGACGACAGACATCGCGAATAAGTCATCACGAATGTTCCATCGAATATGTCGTTGATGATGACGTGTCATACCGTATTTGTGACGACATAGTGTCGTCAGAAAAGGCTTTAAAACCTTTTGCGACTAAACCGTCGTCGCTAGTAATGTGAACTATTTGCGACGACACCTTAGATATGTCGTCGCAAATAGTATTTTTTTTTCTGTACTCACTAGTATCCATCTCTAAGACCACCAAACTTCTCTTGACCAGCTGTATCGCAGCAAGAGAAGCGAATTTTCCCACAGTTGGTGAAAAAGTCCAACGGATGAACCTCCACACCAATAGTTGCTATACATATAAACATGGCACAAATGAAATCTATAAACCACCAAAACACCATAAGAAAAACAGAGAAACAAAAACATTTTTTTCATTATCATTGCCACTCTTTCTTGCCTCTTAAAGGCAACAGGAACAATATGCCTTTAGAACAAGAAAGAAAACCTTTATTGTCGCTAAGTAAACAATGTAGAAGTACAAATCCACAAGAAATTCTTGCGAGGCACTCACGTTCATATTTTTTCTCTAATTCGCCAGTAAGATGCCTTTTCACAAACGTTGTTTTCCCTGCATCACTCCAAACACTTTCAATGAAGAAAAGAGAGAATAATTCAGAGGAAAATAATGTATCACTGAATCCGTATATCTAACAAGAATACAGGAACACGGCTCAGAACAAAACTCATTCAGATCAACAGACAACAAAAGGAACAAAAAAGAATATGTTTCCCACTAGATCAGACAGCAAATATAATTGAATTCAAAGATTTGAAATGATTATTTTGGATTTCAGGTCAAAGACAAATTCAAAGGCAACTAAAAATGTTGTTCAGTGGAACTCGTTTGGCCAAACAACATGCACAAAAAGCATAAAACACAAATCAAAACTGCAAATCTAAGAAGAATCGAATCACCAGTTGTTCATTTACCTAAAAAGAAAGCAGAGATTCACTTGAAAGGAGAAAAAGCTCTTATCATCCTAAATTCAAACGAAAACCAACAGATCATGGCAGAAAACAAACTTTCGGAGAGGAAAATTACCTATTCCACCATCGCCAACGATTACAAGCTTGAAGCTAGGATAATCGACCGTCTGCTGGTTCGGCAAAGCCTGAAAGTTTTCAAAAGAAAAATTGAAATGCACAAACAAGAATCAGCTTTCTCAGCAACCAAACAAAAGGAAAGACGAAGATCGAAGAAAGAAAACGCAAAAGTTTGGAAGAAAATGCGATAGAAGATTTACCATATTTGAATTTGCTTCGAGGGTTGGAGTGGCGCAGAGAACAAATGAGAGTGTGAGAGGGAAGGATTTCAGAATTTGTGGTGGGTTTATATACGAGGAGCGCCTTGAGAGACGCTGAGACCCTAGTGTTTTTTTCACTTCGCTTCAAACGGACGCAGCTCTTTAAACCGTCCGATTGATCTGCAAGATTGCTTTTTTTACTTCCACGTGGCTTCTTTGTCAGATGTGTTGTAACGGGTGAATTTAATTAGGGTAATCTTGACAATCATGATTCTTATTTTTTATTTTTAATTCATAATTTTTTTAGTTAAATAATTACTGGATATTTACGGTAAAAGTCTATATTACTTTTAAGGATAAATGTTGTAATTTTCTCGTTTAATTTCGGGCTTGTTTGGGCCTTTGAGAATTTAATGGGCTGATAGCAATGGGCTCATCCTCGCTTGTGACGGTCGCTCCGTCACATATTTGAGATCCGGAGCGCGATGGTACAACATTGCCGCCGCTACTTCAACAACAACAAAAACTAAAAATACCACTCAAAATAGTAGGAGGAATCTTGATAAATATTCTTTTAAAAGTGAATAAATTAATATCTTTATTTTTTATTCTTAATTTATAATTTTTTTAGTTTAATAATTATACTAATAAAAAAATATTTATCAAGAATAAGGGATAAAATTTAGACTCATGCACTCTTAAATATATATTTTTTATTTTTTTAAATAGAGTAGGTAGTATAGTAGTATTAATTAATATTTATGTCATTAAAATGGCATAGTAAAAATATATTTTTATTAAATTAATAAAAATATAAAAATATATAATTGTCATAATTTTGTGCATATCTATTATTTATATTATTCTAAATAATTGGGTATTATCGTATTTATTTTCTCTTTAATAATTGAATGACAATTACTTATTTTTAAGTGAAGTAGCATAAAGAATACTTTTTACCATCTTAAGTGGTATTTTTTATTTTTTCTTTGAAAAATATTCTTAAATGACTTAAACTTTGAGAAATTGTTAAGAATGTCATTAATATTTAGTAGGCTTTTAACGGTCAGATATGCGTAGATTCGTATAAAAAATTTATAACGCGTCGTACAGGATTACTCTTGTTGTAGATTTGACTGTTGAAAAAGTAATCTAACAGTAAAGAAAATATTGTTCCACCGTAGAGCACTTAGTGGTGTTTCACCAAAAAAAATCTTTTTTTTTAATTATTTGTAATTACCTTCTTTTGGGGCACCTTGAGTATAATATATATATATATATATATATATGACTAATCAAACAACAAAACACGGAGAATGTGTTTTAAGTTAATCAAGTTGGAGTTTTTACTACTATTATTTGTGAATCAATCAGAGTTTGATGTCGTGATGCATTGTTGTTGCAATGGCTCACCGAGGTTCTTTCCGCACTAGAGGGATTGACTCATTACGAAGGTTGAAACTTAAAGACGTGACATTTATTATGGCATTTTGGTACTCAAAACCACAACCGAGAAAACACCATATAAGCCAAGTGCGAGTTGATAAAATGGCTCATTCCACTGTGGAAGTCACTAATAACATCCACTTCATAACTCAAATCGTTGGAATTACACAAAAGTGACCACTCCAACAAAATCAAAACTATCATACATTATCCTCATTCCTCCCCCACCCAGTATACATCATATAACATATAATACGCTTATTTCCCCATCTTAGTCTAAAAAAAAACACACACTAATTAAAATTTTCCCTCGGCTTCTATTACGAAACACAAAGAAAAAGTATTCCAACTCGTGATCATATAACATATAATCCGAGACCAAATTAAGGTATTGATCACCACATCATCATACATATAAAAATACATCTCTTATCTTTTTAATTTGCGCTTTTTTCTCACTTTGGTTTGCGAACGCTCAACAACTTGATGTCGTCAAGAACCGGACCACAAAGGGACGAGAAATCATCGCTCCTCATGGAGTAAAACGTGCTAAGGAACATGATCCTCGTCCTCGTCTCGGTGGCGACGAAAGTGAGCACTCCACGCTTGAATCCTCCTTTGCCTTTGGACTCGTACGGCACTTTCACGGTGGCGCGCCCCGCGAATGCCTCCACGATCATGGACCCTTCGCAGGAGTTGCTGGCGTCGCCAACGGAGAATGTGAGCCTGTAGGTCTTGCCAACAATAGTCCGGACCACCTGTGCGATGGCACTCTCCTTCCCCGCGACGAGCTCGACCGCTCGCTTGCCATGGGGCACCGAGAAGTGGTCCGAGTCGATGTACTTGACGGCCTTGAGGGACTCCACCATCCAGTAAGGGAGTGGAGAGTGGTCGTCTTCAATGTTTGGAGGGATTAGGACGCCTGTGGTGGTGTTGAACACGTATGGACCGTATTCGAAGCTGGGATTCCTTATTAAGTTCTCTACACAAGATGGAATGATTGGGAATTATTTTAATGCATGAAAATAGATAAAGATAAATATATACATTTTTTAAATAAAAAAAAGGTCTAAGAAGGATTGAGTACCGCTCAGAATTTTTTATCATGATAATTCATTACCGCTACGTCACCCCACTCGATAATAAGAGTAATGTAATTGTTTAATGTTTCCAAGTGTTGATAGTGATGAGAATCCGCAGCCCCACGTTATTAATTTGGTGAAAAAAGATTGGATTTGTGTCTAATCCTTTTTGCTCGGCGGAAAATAAATAAATTAAATTTTATTTACGACGACACATGTGTCGTCAAAAAAAATTAATTATTTGTGACGACATGTCGTTACAAATAATGTTATTTTGGCGCTAAAAGTTCACGCCATACAAGATATGCCACCAAGTAAATATTTGTGACGACGTGTGAGCTTTTTAGCGATGACAATATTTTTCAGTTTTACAAAAATTTTTGCGATGACATGTGGCCGCAAATATTCATTTATTTGCGACGACAATTTTCGTCGCAAAGAGCCCAAATTGTAGTAGTGAACTAGCAAATCGTATTTGATTGATTCTTTTCCTTTATTTTAGTGGAAACGACTTTCCTTGTGATAGCTAAGACTTAATAAAGAAAACAAACATGAGTAGTAACTCCCGAATCTACTATCCAGGAATAGGAATCACCGTTTACTAAACATGTTTACAGAACTAGCAAATCATATTCGCTTGATTCTTTTCCTTTATTTTGGCGAAAACAACTTTCCCTTTGTATTTTGGTCAGGGCCCTTACAGTATTTAGCCAAGCTTTTCTTATATGGATTTTTAGATACGGTATTTGATGATTGCATTATCTCAAAAGTTGTTTCTATGCCTTCATATTTCTTGTGAATTACCACACACAACCCTAGCTAACAGTTAACTACAGTGGTTTCATTAGGGACAGGAGGACAATCCTCCATTTTGGGACAAACTTATATTCATCACATGAATGTGAGTTGTTTATGTTACTTTACCACTTCGCATAGTTTATCTCTAGTTAGTGTTTTAGTTTTGTGTAGTGAGATTATAGGATTTGACATATTGCTGGAAATAAGTAGAATATTCATCTAATTAATTTATGTGCATGAATATCAAAACATGTAAATTTAAGCAGAATTAAATATGATGCATGATGCACATGAAAAATACATAAATCATGTTTTAATTTTAGGGGCCAACGATAATCTAATTTACCACGCATATAATGCCGCTGTAGGGTAGGTCAAAATATCACAAATTGAACTGAGACCTTCTTAATTAATAAATATAATCAAAATATCTCATATTTTCATATTTATCAACTACCATTATTTTGGTCAAAAATATAATCAATCAAATTTGACTCTATTTTCATGAGTGTAACCCATCGTATTGGATTCTATGGACTTAACTCCGGAGTGTCACCGTAGGGTAGGTCAAACCAGAAATACATCTTTGAATCCTATCCCTAGGAAGTCAACCTTGTTATTGACCCGAAAGAACACTTTCCGTAGGGAGTGCGGAATCGGTGCAGCCACGAAGCCCCTTTCGAATCTCATGGTGTTGAACTAACGATGGAGACCAGTGGATTGTATTGTCATACAACCCTCTCCCACTCATTATTTTACAAATATGTATTTTATTTGAAAAACATCTCAAGGTTTTCAAATCCCGATAAATAAACAATTTCTTTTTCGGATATGTGAAATTTTAAAATTTAACTCTTAAATTCAATTTCACATGTAACATTATTTTACAAATCAATTTTACAACTTAAATCAATTTAATCATATTAAATCAATTTTAGCCCATGAATCTTATTTTATTTTATTTTTCTAAAACTCTTTTATAATAAATAAAATAAATAATAATAAATGCGCGTGTATGTATGACATGTTATAAAACATATGAGTAGGTACACTATATCTATATGGCGTGTTATATGCATGGACATATAATATATAATTATCAACATAAAATATAAATATATACAATCGGCTATTAAGATGGATTTGACCGGGTCCCATGAAAAATATAAATTACAACCAAATCGAATAAATAAATAATTACAATAATTATTTGCTTCCGTTACATCAATGGGTTTTCAATTCTTGAATTCTTCATTCTTTGGCTTCATTCTTCGTCTTCGGGTCGGATTCCACCTCCTCAGAGCTCGGAACTCTTCTGGGTCCTTCGGCACACAAAATGAGGGTTTTGAAAACTCTCGGCCTCGATTGAAGTCCACTGGCAGTGTCTGGTGTGCGTCTTGGCGCACACTAGCTGAGCACCGCGCGCGCTTGGCATGTGTTGGCGCGCGTGCTGGGTGGGCGCGCGCGCGGTGCTCTCTGGGCACGCACAGGGCTATCTTGTCCAGGGTAGTTTGGGCAGTTTTCTGGCCAGTTCTCCGGGGCTGCATACGGTGATTTTCTGGGCTTGTTTTGATTCAAAATCAAAACCTAATCTATCCAAACCCTAGAATTACAATAATTCTAATCTCGAATAAAATTACAAATAATTTAATTTGAACGATTTAATGCGATCTATGGAACCATATAATTAACAACCAAATCCACCATCCATACATTCATCAACATGAATTAAATATAAACATCCAAAAAAGCAAGTGCCTTCCCATCACATACATACATAATTAAATATCACATATTTAATATACTAATTTTAATTATCACATAATCAAAGCATAAATTAATATCATCTTTAGACCGCTTTCATACCAATTTTTGGTTTTCGAATCGAATTCAGATGCGGAAGCGTGAGGGTAGCGGATCATGTATAAGAAAAATTTTCATAAAACCTTTGAGATACTCTATAGATTATATTAATTTATGCACGAATAAATTAATCACATTAATTTATTTAATAAGAACTAAATTAGGAATTATACCTGGCGGTCGATTAGGATGATAACTTGAGTTCTTTGACCACGAGCAATCCTTGCTCCAAAGCCTTGTGTTTAGACAACCAATGTCTTCCCCGTCAATTCCTAGAATCCATGAAGACGTGTGTGTGGGTACACCTGAGACAAAACGGGTTAGAATAAACACTCGAATTTTCACAAACACCAACGCATGCACGATGTGGAATTTTTTGGAGAAAAATTTTTCCTTCCCACACTAAGAATTTTGGCCACAAAAAAAAAGGACAAAAAATTGTCTCATAATTTTCTATCGTTCTCTTATAGAGTAGAAGTCAAACTTCATCCAATCTCTATCTCTAAGATAAAGCGTATTAATTATCTCCTATTTGAATTTAGAACAACATCTCATACTCCCTTATCCTTAATGTCGCCGGCCATGTATGAGGATTCTCATCCCTGTGTGGCGCCAATTACAGCTAAGGAAGGAAGAGAAAATCATAATTTATCCTATAGTCCAATTTTGATTCAAATTCAAATTCAAATTTAAGTCAAACTTAAATTAATTTGAATTCTAAATTGACCAACTTATCAAATAAGTTTAAATGGATAAATCTAGATGTGTTCAAATTCAAATTTAAATTATCTCATTATTTAAATAATAATTAATTCACAATTAAGTATTTTTTAGTGTTTAATTTTAGAATTCCGTAGGTTTAAAATTTTCATTTTGCCCTTTGTGTCTTGTAGAATTACTGGACGACGTGGGGACTAATGGACCTATAATCCCGAGCTCTAATAAAATTAATAATTAATTAAACACTTTAATTAATTACTTAATTCTATTAGTTTCAATAATTACTCCACTAGAAACTTGGAATTTCACTTTCAAAATTATAGACATTAATTACTTCTAAACTGTGAAGTTTCCATTTGATATAGTCACTGCATATAGTTCAATCCTGTTGGGAATAGTTTCCTAGAAGCATAAGATGTAATATGATATTTATTATTTAATTAATAAAAGAGTTTATTCATCATTTTATGTGCATATATTTATGAATATTTTATGAATATCAAATGAAAATTTTGTGATTATTTATGTAACCTTAAACATTATATATAAGTGTTATATACGAGAGGATAATGTTTAAGGATAATAATCAATAACGTTGTTCATAATGAATTTAATTAAAGTTCGGAATCTTTAATTAAAACATTATTAATACATGTCATTCCCATTTAGAATGGAACGGTGCTATCCGCACTGTTAATATGGTGAGATATTGAATAAGTGTATTTCGCATAATGAGATTATGTGGAACAGGGACATAAACACAATATGAATTTCTAATAATTTCGGTTAAGCATAGAAATTCTAATTGAGTCTACCGATGGTCATATAGAGAATGATCTTAATCCTGAGTTCTTAACAAACTCCTATTTATGGATTTATGTCTTTTGATTTTCTCGGGACG
>NW_010365758.1:9979-17461 GCF_000414095.1 Morus notabilis
CTGCCAGACATAGAGGGCAAAATGGGAATTTTAGAATTACGGAATTCTAAAATTAAATACTCGAAAATTATTGATTGAGAATTAATTATTATTTAAATAATGTGATTATTTAAATTTGAATTTGAATTGTGAACATAATTTAAATTTATCGTTTTAAACTTATTTGATAAGTTGTTCAATTTAGAATTCAAATTATTTTAAGTTTGACTTAAATTCGAATTTGAATTTGAATTAAAATTGGACTACAGGATAAATGATGTTTTTCTCTTCCTTCCTTATCCAGTATTGGCACCACACACGAGGGAAATAAACCCTACATGGCCAGCCACTTAAGGGATAAGGTGTAGGAGATTTTTTGTTTCAAATTCAAATAGGAGATATAGATTTGATTCCTTTTTAAAGTTTGACTTCTACTCTTTAAATAGGAGAATGATAGAAAATTGTGGACACAATTTTTTAAAATTTTTTTTTCTTCCCTAATTGTTAGTGTGGCCGAAAATTCTCAAGGAAAGAGAGAGGAAAATTTTTTCTCCCAAAAAATTCTACATCATGCATGCGTTGGTGTTTGTGGAAATTCGAGTGTTTTTGAAACATGTTTTGTCTCACGTGTGCCCACACACACATCTACGTGGAATCAAAGAATTGACGTGGAAGACTTTGATTTTCTAAACACAAAGATTGGAGCAAGAATTGTTCGTGGTCAAAGAACTCAAGTTATCATCCGAGTCGGCCTCCAGGTATTTTCCTAATTGAGTTCTTGACATATAAATTAATGTGATTAATTTATTCGTGCATAAATTAATATAATCTATAGAGTATCTCAAAAGTTTTATGAAAATTTTTGTTATACACGATCCGCCTCCCCGCTACGCTTCCGCATCCGAATTCGATTCAATTTCCAACAATCCTCCATAAATAATACATAATTAGAGTTATGTAGAATCCGTTAACCTCTCTAATTATATATTCATGCTTGAGTACCATTGATTCACTAATGGATAGTGATTCATAAAACACATTCATGAACCAAAGCGCTCTTACTAATCCATGTACCGAATCAACACTCAAGATAATTATTTATCTACTTATTTTTCAAGAATGAATGGATTCCATCTCGTATAGTAACATTCCCGGCTACCTACTTCATCATGTCTCCAAAATATAAGGAATAAGATTCAGGGTATCAGAATCCGTACTGAGTGAATCAAAAGACATAAATTCATAAATATGAGTTTGTTAAGAACTCAGGATTAAGATTATTCTATATATGACTATCGGTAGACTTAATTTGAATTTCTATACTTAACGGAAATTATTAGAAATTCATATTATGTCTGTGTCCCTGTTCCACATAATCTCATTATCCGAAATCCACTCATTCAACATCTCACCATATTAACAGTGCGGATAACACCGCTCCATTCTAAATAGGAATGACATGTATTAATAATGTTTTAATTAAAGATTCTGAACTTTAATTAAATTCATTACGAACATCTCTTTTTAATTATTATCCTTAAACATTATCATCTCACATATAACACTTATATACAATGTTTAAGGCACATAAATAATCATGGAATTTTCATTGATATTCATAAAATATTCACAAATATATACACATAAAATGATGAATAAACTCTTTTATTAAATAAATAATAAATATCCTATTACATCTCATGCTTATAGGACACCATTCCCAACATGGAGGCTAGGGATAACACATTCCAATGCTCATCCAAAACATACAAAATTTAGGATTAAATAGACGAATTCAATTAACTTACAAGGAAAAAAAAAAAAAGAAATGACTAGTAAGAAAAGCAAAAGATTGTGCCTGACCTTATGCCTCTAGAATCGAGAAAACTACAAAGTTCCGCGGCACCTGCGTCTAAAAAAGACTGAACAAATTCGTCTATCTTATCTCTAAATTGATGGTCGAAATTGAAAATGTAGAGCTCGCATCTTCCATTTTCTCATCCAGCATTTTCCTAAGAAACCAACAGAAACAGAATCACAAATTCAGTTATTATCTTATCTCTAGAGTAATTGACTAAATTGTCTAAAACAAAAGTGTAGTTTACGTTTCACATTTTCAGCCAATGTCATAAAATAATCTCGTAATAAAATTATCTTACGAGGAATTAGTTTTCTGAAATTTTCTAATTAATTTCTGAAACATAACGATATGAAATTAACATATTCTCAAATCTGAAATCATCAACACAATTGCTTAACTAATCATAATGCATAGAATTGAAAGCATAATTATAGTTGAATTCGATAAATTATCGGAACTTAATTATTTTCACTTTTGGTTCGCAGAAACAGAACCCGTTTCTTCTGAATTCAAAACTTTGAATCTTTGCTTAGCTCTCGGAGTCTCGTTTTCAAAATCTGATGCTACAAACGCGTCTGGAATGTAAAAAATAGGCTGGGGAAGCGTTCTTCTCATTTCGGGCCAGTGGGTTGATTTGTTGATCCGTCATTGTTGTCGGTCAACCGATGTAGTGGGACTGGAATCTGAAGACCCGATATACCATGTCAAAGCTCTCGATGAGACAAACTTGTTCCCACCTTCGGTTTCCTCATTAGACGCTCCGATTGGGGTTTCTTTACAGGGGCTTTTGCCTCGGTGGTGCAGCGTTTGTGGTGGAGGCTGCAGCTTAGTTGGTGGCGGCGGTGGAAGCGAAGGGCTCCCACGTGCTGGTGTTGATTCTCTTCTCATGGGATGTTTCTGCCTCTTTGTAGATTGGCCACTTTTAATCTCTGGCACTGCTGTGATTGGTTTGTTACCGACTGGATTAATTAGTGCGTGGCCGAGGTCTCTTGCCTGTTTGTTTTTAGGTTTTTAAATTCAATAAAGGCGTTATTTTGTTATTGCTTTTTACTGTTTTGTTTTATCTGTGTAATAACGGAGGTGGTCTCCCCACTTTCCGTTTTTTATTTTAGTGACCAATCCGCTTAGGTTTGCTCGTAGTAGTGTTGTGAGTGACCTTGGTTTACAGGTCTCTTGGTCTCGATCGATCGGAGTTTTTCAACAGTTGTAGAGGAGTTGTATGTGTGCTTAATTGTTAGTGTGACGCCTCCGCCCTTGCGGTGGGTCGCCAACCTTATACTACTACTAGTATGTCGAAATATTGTCTAATGCATTACTTTTTACTTGACTATCACCTCGTTATATCACTTCCTTACACAGGTGAATTTTTTCTTTCTTTTGCTAACCTCTGAGTTCTCAACATGTTCCTTAGTATGTTCTTTCGTTATATTAATGTTACATCTAGCTAATACTTTGTGATTTTGGATAAGAAAATAATGTCTGAAACTTATCTTAACTTACTACAGTCCGATGATCTTTACTAACACTGTACCATCTCTTTCTTAATAGTTAATACACAAACTTTTGTTCTACATTACATTACTTCCGCAGGGGAATTTTTCCTACACGGACGAAGTAGAAACCACTCCCGTAAACCCATAACATATCTGCCACCTTACATCAGCCGGTCCATCAAACAGAACTACTATATAGCTGGCTGTTTACCTGTGTTACCTGCAACACAAGTAAACTGATGAGCGTATGTCCAGCAAGTATAGACATGCAAACATCTTAAAACTAGTAAAACTGTATAATGTGTCATAATGCAGGGACGCACACGTGAATATGTTTCCTTGGCAAACATGCTTTAATAATTACTTTCTGTCTTTCTGTTCCTGTCACTGTGGGCCTGGGCCCCTGTTTAACTGCCTGGTCTAGCTGAAATTTCTTACTCTTTGAGATTTCCTCCCTTGGGAGGCTGATGACCCGTCAGTCTTTTAACTTTACTGAACTTTGGATTTACATTTCAAAGTATTTTAAACTTTACTGAATGCTATGCAACGCTTTCTCTACATGCACATGCTTAACATGAGATGCATAATGCTTCATGCATACCTTAAACTGAGCATTAGGGTAACCGTATGTTGCCCTTCTGCAATCTAGGGCACTAAGCCCTCAAACACTCAATATCACATAAACTTAGAAATATAAGCAATTTCATAATTCTAAGTCTATCATACAGTTTACTCGAGTACAGACAAACATATATGTCTATAGTTACAAATAATCTACTAGTATTCCCGCGTGTTGAGAATTCTTCCTTCTTGCTTCGGTTTTCATGCCAAAACCTGTCATGAAAATCGGTATCAACTTCCTATTCTCAATATCAAAATTCCTCAGATTTAGATTTCTAAATCTAATCCCAAACTCATTTTTGAATTTTATACCTCTAAGCCGAACTTTCTAGCTTAAGAGGCAAATTCCACAATTTGTGTGTCTAGATTTCTGAATCTCAATTTACTCATTTATAGATCTTAGAACTATTATTCTTACTCGAAAATTAAATCCATAACTTAATACTTACTATCTAGGTTTAGGAAATTTCAGCAGAGTTCTACCTAGTTTTTTCTCATTACCTATGCTTCCAATAGCTCGTTCTAACTTTCAAATTCAGTTCCTGGAGTCAAGATTCATAATTCTCAACACAGATTCCAACTCAGAAATGGAACAAAACACAAGTTTTTCTCATCAAGAGGCTCACATATTTTTTTTGGGTCCAAAATCCACCAAAACCTCATTCAATCATTTCATTTCCTACGCCATTAGACTCCTATCACAACGCTCTACAAAACCTCAGTTTCAGTTTTTACTTTAACGGAAGTTTTTTGAGATTCATTACTATTCATCTAAATAAAAAATCATAGAATTTACTATGAAGAACCTAAAATCTTACCTCTATGAGTTGAGATTTCCCACTAGAACGCCACGGGTTTTGATTCTACCGGACTGAATTGAAGAAATTCGGACGAAAACGCTTGATTCTTTTGATTTCTCTTTGATTTCTCTCTCTCACTCTCTTGGTTCGGCCACTCTAAGGAAAAGAAGAACACATTTTGCTAATATTTTCCTTCGTAAGCCTTTTAAGAAACAAAATAATTTTTTGAGTGGTTTTAAGTTCCTCAAATTTTTGTCGAGTGCCAACTTTCTGTTTCTTAAAACGAGTATTTTTCCGATTCCGATAATCTCTCCCTCGGTACAGGTTCTGTACTGCATTTCTGGACTGCTGGGTACCCCGGATCAAACTTCTCATATTCAACCCAATTCTTTTGGGCATCTCATTAGTCAATTTCTTTTTCTAAAATTTTCATTTCAATCGATCCAAAATTGCTCAAAACGCTTACCTTTGCAGTACTGGTTTTTGAGCTATTTCTCGCTCTAATTGACTCGAGAAAATCTTGTTTCAAGAACTATTGTTATTTTCTTTACTTCTAAAATTTCTGCTCTTTTTCTAACCTGTCATTTGGTCACATACCAAATTTTTCAGTTTTTCAAAACTGAAATAAAACTACTAAAATTTCTATTTTTCACTCATATTGCACTATGCATAACTGATATTTACGAATTTCCTTTGAAGAAATATTCATATTATAACTTTACACATTTTGGGAAATTTTGTCTCATACGTAAAGTTTTTATACAACATTCTCTCGATCAAGTCAAAATTTTACTACTTACAATTCCAGAAAGAATTACGGTCAAATGTCAGACTGTCCGGATTAGACCAAAATTTTCCCGGTCATTACAGTTAGCATGCCTTCTCAGCTTTCCGTTGCTGGAGCTTGGTGCACGTTTGCTCCCTTTGGGCATTTCATTAGGTATTGCTGGTGGTACCGATTAATGGTTGGGGTTAAGTTTCCTTGTATTGTTTAGTCATTCGAGTCAGCATTAGTGTCTATATCTATTTGATTCGGAATACATTTGCTTTTCAAAAAAAAAAAGTTGTTTACTAGTGTTAATTATAAGTCTAAACCGATTAGACCAAAACTGATCATATAAAATATGATTTAGTTTGATTTGCTCCCTCTTAAAATTATAAACCGACCAAAGCAACCACAAATAGATCATTAATATTTTGGTTTGGTAATTGGTAGTTTCTCCCTTCAAATCGATTAAACTTATCACTACGAAGGCATCTACTCCTGCTTGATCTCATACCTGCGAAGCAAGAGGCAACCATAAATGAGTCTATACGTAACTTCCAGAGAGGTTAAAAGAAAGATTTTACCCTCCTACGCCCAAGTTAAATTGCACTAGTTTTTTAATGTGCTATGTGTGCATGGAGAAATGTTGATGTGGTTACTTATTGACCACCTTTATATAACCAACCGGAATATCATATATGCATATCTTATTTATCCTTAATTTGCTCTTCGTATAGGATTAATCATATATGCATATCTCATACTGAACTGGCCCTTGTTTCACTTTCATTTCAATTTGAATTAATAAATTAATCACGAACTTTAAATCGTATTGTCATGATCCTACTCTATTAACTTTCTGAATCTACGGTTGATTAACGCCCAAAAGTACTGTTCACAAGCGGTCGATTGTAGTACAGAAGGGCGGTCGTTTCCATAGAGAGATAACAAAATAACAAGAAAGATTAGCAGAATCCAAACGTTAGAGAAAAATAAATAACAAGATAATTAATGAAAAAGAAGAGTTTTTATAGACTTTGTTGCAAATAAAGACGAGAGAAGAGTTGTGTGGAAGAAATTCAGTAATAAAAGCGGTAAGGTGTCGAGAATCCCTAATGTTTCGTTCACCAATTCAAGTTTTGATTCACAAAATAAAATGATTGAATAAATTAAATCTCTGTGTTGACTCCGAAAATATTATCATTACAAGTTATCCAAAATCGACAATATATCAATTTGACAATATTGCAGTAAAAGACAATTTGTAAAATAATTTGAATAACAAAACAATGCATAACAGAATTACATAAGAAAAGCATGACTGAACTTATATAAAAATTGGCACACAATATTTTGAAAAGTAAAAGAAAAATAGATGAGATTTAATTTATTCAGATTTTGAAGTTTAAAGCACAAGAAATCAAAAGCCTGAATTGGGTCACTAACAAAAGTTCATCTCTAACCTCACCAAGAGAACTCTAGCCTAGCTTGCAAAACATCCTCACAAGTTTTAGAGAGAAAATATGAGACTGACAGCAAGACGACAAAAAACTGAATATCAAAAGCTTCCCAAAACCTTAGGCTAACCCTCTTATTTATAGTGTTCAGAGGTTGCCTGTCTAATAAGGAAACAAATAATAAAAATAAAAAATTACAAAAGAAAGGGAAACAAAATAAAATTACACATAAATTAGGAGAAATTAAATATATGATTTGAGGAAGAAATCCAGTAATGTGCTCTGATTTTTGGGGAAGAAAATCGGATTCAGCACCAAAGGGGACACGTGTCGCAACGTGATTGGTAGTGAGGAGGAAACACGCCACATGTCACAGGCGGATTGGTTGGAGTGTGCTGGCGCGGGTAGAGTGGAGGGCAGTTGGGGGATAGATGTCACGCGCGGAGGAAAGAAGCAGGCTGCCACTGAGCAGACACGGGACCCACGCTGGACAGGTGGCGCGCGC
>NW_010365758.1:17594-18773 GCF_000414095.1 Morus notabilis
TTCTAATTAAAAATATCCTGAATAAAAATAATGAAATTGTTTAATTAAAGCTTAAATATTTTAATATTATATAAATCAAAAGCAGTATTTAGGGTGCATTTTCATGCACTTATCCATGGTCAAAGTAATTAGTTCATAGACGGTCATATATCATCCCAATCTAGCTCTCTGTTTTGAATCGGATTTTTAGTTTCCTAGCTTAAGCAAGAAGTTGCTGAAATTTTTTGAGAAACTCATCATCTTAAATATTCTTGTAACTCGAAATAGCAGAAGTGAATTGGTGACAATTATTGTTACCTTCTATCTAGAAATATAAATGTAAGTACAGGTTACGTCACACATTTTGCATATACAAATGAAAGATGGAGTTAATATTCTATACATATATACATATATATATATATATATATGTATATGTATACACACACACATGAAGGCACAAAGCAAGCAGATTCTACAAATTAAGGTTAGTGAACCTTAATGAATTCATGCTTGTCCACGCCTAGGAACCACCAACCATGCACACACGAATGCTTTCCAGGCCAGGTTGCGTATTATAAGCGGCAGTATGTTTGATTATAAATTATTTGCATTAACACATATTTTATGGTTATAAAGTGATCTGGAGATTGTTGGCGAAGAATGAGTAGTAAATGGTAATTAACGAAATTTTTTTTATATATTTCTTTTTTTTTCTATAATCTCGAGGAACGTGAATTTTGTTTCAACATTCTACAAGCTACTATATATAATTAATATAAGGTATAGGGGACGTTTGGTATGCAGTAATCTTAAGGATGAAAATGGAAATCTATAATATTACCATGTTTGGTACAATAGTTATAATATTTAGATTCTCAAGAAAGTGATTACCATAGGATTCACTTTTCCTCATTTTAAGGTAATTTGAATACCACTCAACATGGTGTTATTCAAATTCTCAGGAATCTCAAAATCATGAGAATCTTATTATAATAATAATTATTATAATAATAATAATAATTATTATAATAATAATAATAAATATTATTATAATATAAATATTATTATATTTATAATTATAATTATTATAATTATTATTATTATTATTATATTTATTAATATTAATATTAATATATTTATTATTATTATTATTATTATTATTATATTTATTAATATTAATTTTAATATTATAATTAT
>NW_010365758.1:18862-22762 GCF_000414095.1 Morus notabilis
ATTTAATAATAATATTATTATTATTATTATTTTTTAATTATTATTATTTTTATTAATAATAATAATATTATTATTTTATTATTATTATTATTATGGATCTTCTTCCATGCGAACAACTAAACATAATAATGTAATTTTTCTGAGAATTTGAAAAAGATTCCTGTATGGAACCAAACACAGTAATGTATTATTCCTAGGAATCATATTACCCTCCATCACTTTCCTGGGAATATGATTCTTACTGATTTCCACATACCAAACGCCCCCATAAAGTAATGCGATATGAATCTATTGTTTTCTGATTGAGAATACTAAATTACTTGCGTGCACGAACATTAGTTATTGTAATTTTGATTTCAGCACAAAAGAGAAAATTTATCAGTACACGCTAAAAAGAAGTAATACTCCATAAATGAACGAACGACAACAACTGAAAAAGTATTTAGAAAGAGTCCCTCCAAACTTCCAACTATGACTGTAGGGTAATATCTTGCAACTTGCGAGATACTTACTACTTACCACCTTTCATTGAGCCTATAAATAGACATAAAATGAATCTGACATTTGCATCTCCACTAAATCATCTCCTTCTTTGATAGTGTTAGCTTTTCTAAGAGAAAAAAAAAAATGGGTTCCAAGATTTTCCTTCTACTGGGTATTTTACTTGCGGTTGTTCTTGCCGTATCTTCAGGGATTGTCGCTAGAGACGTTGATCAAGCTTCAACTCAACCAGAAAATAGAGGTTAGCATTTTATATATGGGATATTTAATTTGCCACCTAATTTTCAAACTTTGAATTGTTTTTAAGCTTTTAATTTGACAAACTGCACCAAAAATTTAATACAACAATTCATAGTGCCCCAAATTGATGTTGACAATTAAATTTGAACGGAACACACTTAGACGTGTGACCTGATGTGAGACAGGTATCATGATATGAAAAATATATGCATATATCTAAATATATAAAAGCACAAGTCAGATATAATTAAAGTAGTTTAGGTACTTTTTTGTTTTCTGGTTTACAAGTATCTATTAATTTATTGAAAGAACAGTTAAAATTTAAAATTTCACATTAAAAAAATAATAAATTTAAGTTAAATTAGCACGTGTGGATCAGAGTAGTGAAGGATCCTGGGAGGAACCGTACGTGGGATTATATCGTGTAGATCTTTTGCCTAGATTAATAAGTTCAGTTTACCAATTCGAGTTGAGATTTAACTTTATGTGAGAGTTTTTAACTGTAGTAAAAAACGTTAGATGTGAATTTTTATGAGAGTTTTTAATTGTAGTAAATTTGAAATTAAAAACTTAAATCGGTGAAATGGATGGGACTTAAATTATAATACTATTAAAATTCGGTTTTGCCTCCAAAATACCAACATTTTCTTTTATTTCGAATATAAATTGTAGTAGTAGTTAATCAAGTAACGAAATTCGGACGTTAAATTAATATCTAATATATGTTGAAAACAATTACTCTTGCAGGGGATGCGAGCACTGAAGAAAAGAGAGTCGATGATTCGAAAACTGGTGGATACACTCCATACGGTATTTATGGAAGCAGTAATTGGGGTAAAGGCGGTTATGGAGGCAAAGGTGATGATGACGGCAGTTATGGACATGGCAAAGGTGATGATGACGGCAGTTATGGACATGGCAAAGGTGATGATGACGGCAGTTATGGACATGGCAAAGGTGATGATGACGGCAGTTATGGACATGGCAAAGGTGATGATGACGGCAGTTATGGCGGTTATGGGGGGAAAGGTGGTTATGGAGGCAAAGGAGGATACGGAGGCAAAGGCAGTTATGGCGGTAAAGGAGGATATGGAGGTAAGGGCGGTTATGGTGGCAGAAAAGGTGGTTATGGAGGCAGTTATGGGGGCGGCAAAGGCGGTTACGGAAGCGGCTATGGAGGAAAAGGTGGATATGGGGGAAGTTATGGCGGAAAAGGTGGTTATGGTGGAAAAGGAGGATATGGTGGTGGTTATGGAGGCGATGCTCAAACCAAACCTCAAAACTAGATAAGGAAGTGCATGGCTAAGTCTTCAAATATAAATAATGAAGCTATATAATTCTCATGTAATAAGCCTTGACGATATGAGATATATGTCTCTTATCTATGTTATTGTATTACTTTATAGCTTGTGATTAATGAAGACTTGTCAAGTTTAATAAATTCTTATTTAGTACGTACCTTCTCTCATTATATCCTAGAGGAAAACTGATTATTTCATTGAGCAATTGCGTTGCTGAAAATTCTGTAGAGAAATTTAATTATGTTAACATCTTTGTGATAATTGACTCAAAATAGAATGAGTGTGATAATTATAAAAAAAACAAAAAAACAAAAAAAAATATAAATGAGTGTGAAGGGGTGACAAGTTTAAGCTCCGTTCACTTCGCTGATTCGAGTTTAGAATTCGAATTTTTCTACAGTCAAAACAAAAAAACAAAAAAAAATATAAATGAGTGTGAAGGGGTGACAAGTTTATATAGCTCCGTTCACTTCGCTGATCGAGTTTAGAATTCGAGTTTTTCTACAGTAAAAAGCTCTCACAAACAATCACATCTAACTTTTTTGCTACAGTAAAAAGCTCTCACATAAAATCACATCTCAACTCGAATTCTAAACTCGAATCAGCGAAATGAACGGGGCAAAGTGTTGGACACGAATATCTTGAATAATTTTTTATCATGTACAGATGATCTCTTAGAAAGTGATGAGAGAGAGGGATCAGATAAATTGTTGCTTATATCTAAAACAACTGCATGTATTAGATTTGAATGTATATGATATTTGGAAGTCATATTGTTGACTTTTATTTTTAATCGGTTTGGTAATTGGTTTAGGTCTGTTTGAGGAGTTTTATTTTTTGTTTATTAGTTTGGTTATGTTGGGATTGTATATGTTATTTTAAAGTAATTCTGTATGACATTTTAATTTGGTTAATTAAATAAATTTGATATTTGTTTTCATTGCGTATATTTATTTATTTGAATATACGAACACTTTGATTATGTTGTATAAATTTACATAGATTTTTCATTTGCACAATTACAAGCAAAATTCAGCATTTTTTTTATTATAATTATAGGGAATGTCACAACGAATTGATTTGTTGCAATCAATTGCGAGTCGTTGGTACTAATTAAGTAGAGTATCAAATGAATCATAAATAAGATAAATTTTAGTGACTGTTTTATTAAATCTTATAGGAATTAAATATATAAATTCTCTCGATCTTGATCAGTTTACTGTAAGAATCATATGCTTAGATTTTATATTTTTTGAATTACTCAGAAGTGCGAATTTATTAATTCAATAGCCTTTGTACTTTGGAATTGTGAATCTTTGATTAATTAGTATTACAATATTAGAATTTTATGACTCCTTTAGGAGTTAATACTTTCCCTTAATTTATCTAATAAATAATTGGGCTCTTAAACCTTTGGTATTCTCTTTAGAGAATTAACATACTAGATTCTGTTTGGTGTGACAATAAAATGGCCAACAGACTTAAGATCATGTAATTCAATCGTGGATAAACTGTCAAACCAATTGAATTATGAAAATTACATAAAAGAGCATAATATATGATTGGTGTTATGGTTTACACTATGTGTATGTAAAATAATATATTTATGCTGTCATAAATTATCTACATTATTTATAGTGCATTTTAATGTCCTTATTGGATTTAGTGCTGAAAGTACGGGCGGCGGGCAGGCATCATTCGCCGCCCGTCTGACCATTTTGGTCGGGCACGGGTTCGGACAGCTCGAAAAAAATTCATTTCGGTTGCCCGCCGCCGGTGGAGAAGTCGACCTTGCCGCCTGTCGGATTTTTTTTTGAATTTTCCCGCGTAACCCGAATTTGCCCAAATTTTTTTGACC
>NW_010365758.1:23485-25248 GCF_000414095.1 Morus notabilis
TTCAACACATTCGAGGAGGTCGACAATAACGGTAACATTAAATACATAGCTCAATGCAAATATTGTGGTGATAAATTATAATTTAACACTATTTACGGCACTACACACTTGAGAAGACATTCTGAAAAGTGTCTTCAAAAGCAAGGAGGCGGATCCGATCTCCTCCAAACACAATTATCATTTGACTGACAAACTGGCGGTCTAACCACTTGGAAATATAATCCGCAAGTCAATCGTATGGAAATGGCACGCTTAGTAGCCACATTAGATCAACCACTTAGTTTTACTAAACAAAAGAATTGGCAGCGTTATATAAAAATTATACATAATCCTAATGCACAATTTTTTTCAAGAACTACTCTTAGGAAAGATGCATTAAAATTATATAAACAAGAAAAGGAAGCATTAATCGACCTTTTACACTCTACTAGCGGTTGCGTTGCGTTAACGGCGGATATTTAGTTCGCTGTTGCTAACAAAGATTATTTAGTTGTAACCGGACATTATTATAAAGGTTTTGATTTGGATAAGAGAATATTAGGTTTTAAATGTGTTATAGGATCACGTGCTACCAATTTAATACATAACACAATTTTATCTGTCATTGATGAATATAGTTTGAGAGATAGAATAATGGCCATAACATTAGATAATGCAACTGCAAATACTAAAGTAATAGAATTTTTTGAAAATGATTTAAGTTTATTCGGTAATAATGATATATTTCACTAACATTGTGCATGTCATATAATTGATTTAATAGTAAAATCCGGTTTAAAATCAATGTCAGGTCATATTAAAAGAATAAGAGATAACATTGCTTAGATTCAAGGTAGTAATTAAAGAATACAAGATTGGTTTAGATTTCTACAAGCATGTAATCAAAATCCTAGAGCATTAGCCTTAGATATGCACATAAGATGGAACTCCACTTATATAATGCTTGAACAATGCATCCCCTATAAAGATGCTATAACAAATTATGTTAGTGCAAAATTAGGACCAGGATTTATAGATGAAACTGATTGGAAAATTGTCAAACTCTTGTTTAACTTTTTAGGTAGATTTCACAAAGTTACCTTAAAGCTTAGTGGAACTTATTACCTAACGTCACCATTAGCGTTAGGAGAACTTTTAAGAATGTCTATTTTATTTAGTGAATTTAGGACACACGAGGTTTTAAGAGTTCCTATCGCCTCTATGGAAAAGAAGTTTAAAAAATATTGGTCTAAATTACGCATGTTGTATGGTTTCGGTGTTATTTTTTACCCTAGATTAAAATTAGATGGTTTAGAAAGTGGATTAGATAACTTAGGTGACTTTTTAGCTATTGATACTACTGACCAATTTCCTATTATAAAGGAAAAAATATTTTCTCTCTATAGCTCTTATGAAAGTAGGTTTAGAAACACAGCTCGTGTAGAATAACTGCAACAACGAGATGATAATCCGCATTTATTCTTGAATGTTTTCGGGTTGTCTAAGAAGAAGAAGAAGAAGATGATGACGACGACTCAAGGTCAAGAAGAATCTGAGAGTGGATCTTCATCAAGAGGTGGTGGCAACAGCGGCGGCTTCAACGAGTTAATGGTGTACCGGAGTGAGGGCTTAGTTGTAGACAATAGTGAAATGTTTGATTTGGTTCAGTGGTGGACGGCACGAGCATTAACTTGGCCGATCCTAACACGACTAGCAATGGATATTTTTTCGATCCCAATCTCCACTGTTGCAGCCGAACAAGCATTCAGTACAACCGGCCGAAT
>NW_010365758.1:25557-38482 GCF_000414095.1 Morus notabilis
TTGTACTCTTTTTTCCTTACCAAGTTTTTATCCCAATTGGATTTTTCTTGGTAAGGTTTTTAACGAGACAATCATGAATTACAAATTTAAAAATCAATAAAAAAATAATTTTTTTATATAGTTCGTGTGTTCATTTCAAATTTGAAATTGTAATATATATATATATATATATATATATCTATCTATAGTAATATATAAATATATAACATAAAAAATATTTAAAAATTCAGGTATTTTCGGTCGGGTAATGGGCAGCTCGACCGGGCACGGGTAGCCAAAGGCTGCCCGATGCCCGTCCAAGGAGAAAATTCGGGTTGGGTCGGGCAGTTTGAAAATTTGGGCAGTTTGGGCTCGATCATCGGGTAAAAATTTGGATTTTTCGGTGGTCGCGGGCGGCCCGTCCAAAGTTTCAGCACTAATTGGATTGACTACAAAAAAAAAAGTATATAATTCATGGGTCTTGATTTTAACCCTTCACACTTAATTACAACCATTTTTAATCAAATAATATAATAGTTAAAAGAATATTAATTAAGAGTAAAGGGTAAAAATTTAGACCCTTACACTTTTAAGGATAAATTCAGTATTTTCTCTAAATATTACGAGCCAAATAATATAAGCCCATAAGATCTCTACACTAGATTGTACAAAAGGGCAAAAGATTATAAACTTTGTGTATTATTTCAAACTTTTTTTTTTTTTTGCTAATAATCTATTTCAAACCTTATTTAAATGGGTTATCTACATAAACATCTGCTTTGAGCACCATGAATCGAAATATGTCTACCTATTTATTTATCTACAAAACTATCTACTAATTTGATTTTGAATACAAAAGTCAAATAAAACTTGAATATTACATTTAATGAAAAATACCTATTTAAGTAAAGGTAAAGTTTCTTTAAAAAATAATAAAAGCATCACATAATTTTAAAAAATATATATATATTGTAAAACACAAAACACACTTTTTGATTAGGAAAAAAAAAAAAAGAATCAGCAGCTCCATAAAATGACGTCCTTCACCATATATAAATGAATAAGCATTTTCATTAAGATAATGATAATATCATTATGAATTTGAATTTATCAAACATAAGAAACACAAAAATGTATCAAGAATGAACATTTTCATTATTTTAACAGAGATGCCATTATGAGACAGATCACTAGAGATAAAAGTTGCAAAAAATCTAAAACGACAATACTAGATGAGACATGCATGTTAGTTTACCAATCCATCCCAAAAACCTAAGCTATTAGGAGGTGGGCCAACAATAGTTTAATACTCTAACACTCTCCCTCACGTGTGGGCTGGACAATGGACAATCGTGTGGGTAAATTAATTGGAAAGTCTAACACGTAAATATTTAAGTCCGAGATATATTAAAGACCTAACACATTATGACAATTTAAATGGGGATAAAGAGTGCAATTACGGGAGTTTGAACTCAAGACATCCCTCTCTGCTAGCATGTTAGTTTACCAATTCATCCCAAAAGTTTAAGCTATTAGGAGATGGGTCAACAATAGTTTAATACTTTAACATGAGACATGAACCCATAAAGAAAGATTTTTCATTATCATAGACAATAATGAATATAACAATTCACAACGAAATAGCAATCATCTAACGAGTTCTTAAAATATGGAAGATCATAGATGCGGTAAATGAATCTGCATTATCAAAATGAATATAATACCAAAGAAACACAATGATGTATAAATGAATATGCATTTTTCATGAATATAATGATAATATTATTATGAAATAGAACTTCTAATACATTAGAAACATGAAAATGTGCTCAATAATAAGCGTTTCATTATTTTAATAGAGATATTATTATGAAACAGATTGAATATAAAAATTTGTAAAAAACTTGAAACAACACAAATACACGATTCATGAACACGTAAAGAAAAATATTTCATGATTGTAAGGGATAAAATAAAGCTCAATTTCATTATTCGAACAATTAATAAAAAAGCACTCAATTAATAAAACATCATTATAATAAATCAAACTATTAATATAAAAGCACAGGACATATCAACAAAAATGCATTCAATTCATTGTAATAATACAAACTTCATTAAGAACAATGGGAGATATATCACTTTTAAAAAAAAAAAGGAAAAAACATGAGCAATCAAAACTATAAATTTTGTTCAAGATGTAATTTCATAGAAGGAATGCACCTCTTCAAATTAATATCATAGAAACCTACAGTTTTGCACCTCTTCAAATTAACCCCAGCCACAACAAACAATGGAGGAAACAATCTTCCTTTCTAGTACCTTGTCATTCCTTTGTTGAAAGGGAACAAAAAGTCCTCTGCTTTATATTCTGTTGCCGACAAGATTATTTCCAAAATCCTTGGCATACCTTCTTGTTGTCGCTTCTGCTATTTGGCGGAGGAGGATGCTGATCATCTCTTTCTTCACTGCTCCTTTTCTAAAGAAATTTGGAGTGAAGCTCGATTTTCATGTAATATTCAAACCTTTCTGGTAACAGCTTTCAAAAGGAAAATGAGAACACAAGTTTATAAACTTTGGGTCGCTGGCTTTATTTCTACTTTTTAGATTATCTGGAAATTTCGCAACGATTTGGTGTTTAGAAACAAGACACACTGTATTATTCAGGCGTTAGCTAGCCTTTGGCATTGCATGCAGGAAGCGGATTCCATGGATTCGGGTACCATGCATAATACGGTTTCAGACTTGATCATTTTGAAGTCCATAAATGTCCCCACTCGTGCTTGCAATGCTTCAAACATTATTGAGGTGCAACCATATTCTCCGAATCCGGTTTGGATAAAGATTAATACCTGTGGGGGGCCAACGGTTCTCCTAGATATACAAGTTACGGCGGGATATTCAGAACTTATCGTTGATTCTAAAAGGGTTATTTCGCTAGCTACTTGGGGATTTTGAATGCTTTTAAAGCTAAACTTATGGGAGTTATTTTAGCCATTAAATTTGCTAATAGATTCATTCAATTGGAATTTATTATGATTCGAGTACTGTGACTCGACTTATGCAGTAAATCTTTTGACATCTCAAAAAGCGTCGAGGTTCCTTGGAGATTCAAGTCTCATTGGATTTGAGCGAACTCTTTGTCGAATTCTATTTCTTTTCGAGCTTCGCATATTTTTCGAGAGGGCAATCATGTGGCTGATAAGCTGACTTCTTTTGGAGTTTCTTCATAAGATACTTTCTGGTGGTTCATTGTTCCCAATTTCTGCAAGTCGAATAAATATGTAATCTTTTTCCCTTTAGTCTTTTTCCCATTAGGTTTTGACTAAAAGGTTTTTAACAAGACATATTTGTAGTTTTTATTTCAAGGCGTAAGTTTCGGTTTATCCTCTAAGATGAGCTTCCAGCTATTATTTTAGTCTTGTTTTGGCCATTTTAGGTTGTTTTTTGTTTTTAGATTTTTGGATATTTTGTCACAGTTTCTTTCATTTTTTGTAATTCTTTTTTAATTAATAATATTAGAGTGATGGACTTGGTAGAGGATAGGATTTAAGACGGGTGCCAACCTAATTAAGATGTCTCAATGAACCTAGATACTAGTTGTCTATTCTCCTCAGTTTACGAAAAAGAATCATGAATTCTGAGTTGTATTTTAGGAAACTCTATTAGCTTTCCTAATCTAATGCCCAAGACGTTATGCACCCTTTGTGAATGAGATCGTAGCAAGTCCATATATGATTACGTATCGTCCATGTATAGAGTAATTTCCATGGCAGTATATTATTCAAGTGCAAAACTAAAAGTTTCCTAGCTTAAGCAAGAAGTGCTGAAAATTTTTTAGAAAAATTATTGTCTTAAATATGTTTGCTACTCAAAATAGAACAATGAGTGTGAAATGTTGACAATTGTTACTATTAAAACTCAAGTTTTCGACAGGAAAATCCCGAAGATACATCATAATAATTTCTCTCTATTGTGATTCTAACCAGAAACCCTTCAAAGAAACGATCTCAATGTTTGATGACTTGTATCAATTTTGCCAGCACACACAAAGCTCAAACCAAATTAGAAAGAAATCAAAACAAAAATTGACAGTGTATTTCGGATCACTGTGATCCTATCCATGAACAAACAAAAAGGTCAATCCACTAGTCAAAGAAGTCAAAATTCAAGAGTACTCAAGAAGATCCTATTTCGAATGGCACACATTCGCTCTCCCTTTTATAGGCTTATATAAACCTCTACTTGCAAGAGTCAAACCTAACCAACATTACTAACCCTTTTCCCATGTGTCTTATTCCAAGTGTTTTGATTTGATTCTATTCCCTTAAGCAAAATTTTTCACATCAGCAATCCCCTAGTAATTAGAGAAATTAAAGCATGTATGGTAAAACTTTTGCTTTCGCTTTTTAGCCAATAAAAGAAGAGAAATAAGAGTTATGCATTTTCAATAAGCATTGAAACTATATTTTAAAAGAGGTTAGTTAATCAAAATGGTTTTTAGATTTTCTAACGAGTAGAAAAAAATCTAAGAACGAAATTTATAGTGTCTTATTTAAACTTCGATACGAGCTCCAAAGTTAATTCAAAATAGCTTTTTTTTAAAGCTACTCTTTACGGCTTTGATTAGAAGCACTTCTAGAGAATCAACCCGCTTTTAAAAGAGTATCCAAATGCGCTTTTTCTTTTTTTCTGGACTCGTAAAACTAAAAGCTTTTAGGAAGTTTTGCGAAACCGGCCTTTAATATTCTAACAATTCTCCACCTTTAACTCAGTAGCCAGTATTTATCATAGATCCTTGCCTACCATGAGCCTTGAGGGGCCTATCTACTCACAACATGTATCTAGATCCTTGTCCAAGCAATGTTGAAATTTACTGCCTAGGAATGCTTTGGTGAGCCTAGCTTTTGGATTTTCCTCAGTAGCTACCTTTTAAATGTTCACAGCTCCACCACAAATAATATCTCGAATATGGTATAATAGCTGCATTAATTGGTTTCGATCTTTCATTGAAACACTTGATTTCCAGTCACGTGAATTGTTCAATGATTAACAGTATATTGTTGCTCTCCCAACTTATTTAAAAGTCCCTAAAACCATAATGAACACATCTGGTGCACTATATATATATATATATATATATATATATATACACACACACACACACACACACAACCCTCTCTGTAGCCTAGGCGGTTGGTTTTGTAACATCCTTGCACGAGGTAAGAGGGGAAAAGTGATGAGTTTTTAATTGGTATGTTTGTTTTTGGTTACTATCAATATAAAAATTTAATGGCGTGATTTGATAAGAATTTGATTTTATTAATTGTTATAATTTTTTAATTAATTTTTAAATTTTTTACAACCGTCAGATTAATTCTTATAGTGAAAATAACAATACAAAATTAAGGTTAAATTTGATATAAAACTTTAAACCATATGAATGTTGAATTATTATTAGATGCTACAGTCTCTTTTTCTTTTTTTCTTTTTTGTCAACAGGTGAGGAGGAATAATGGAACAATATGATATGCCGTTAAAGTCATCTTCGAGTGGTGTCGGATTACATGCGATGTGTTCATGTAACATTTGATTTTTTTTAATTTTTTTAATTTAATTTAATTTTTTTTGCAGAAAATGTGAGGTTTGTTTCAAATGTAAGCTTGTCGGAGCTCCATGAATAATAAAGCAAATAGTGATGGCTATAGAATTTTCAATAATACTATTATGCGATAGCGATCTACTGTTTTCTGATTTGACCATACAAAACTTGCGTACACGAACGCAAGTTATTGTAACATTGATTTGAAAAGAGAAATATTTTATATAGACGCGAAAAAGAAGTAACACTCCATAAACGGACGACAAACAACAACTAAATAAGTATTGGGAAAGAGTCACTGCAAACGTCCAACTACAAGTGTAGGGTGATATCTTGCAACTTGCCAGTACTTACTATTTACCACCTTTCATTCAGCCTATAAATAGGCATAAAACGTATCTGATATTTGTATCTCCATTAACACTACTTCTCCTTCATCGATAGTATTAGCTTTTCTAAGAGAAAAAATATGGGTTCCAAGATTTTCCTTTTGCTCGGTATTTTATTTGCAGTTGTTCTTGTTGTCTCTTCAGAGGTCGTCGCTGGAGACCTTGATGAGGCGTCTGCTAATAGAAAAGGTACAGGTATGCATTTTATGTATGGTGTATTTTGGCACCCAATTTTAGTGCTTTTTATTTGTGAATTGGCTAGTTGTCCATCAAACTTTTTATTTGACAAACTATCCCTGAATTTAAAAAAAAACTATTCTATAGCGCCCCAAATTGATGATGACGGTTAAATTTGAATGAAAAATAATTTGTAGTATAAGTAGATATAACTAAAGTAATTTAATTACTTTTTTGTTGGCTAAGAAGGGGTATAAGTATACACAAGTTTTTTAAATTTACTGAAAGCACAGTTAAAACTCAAAATACCATACTAAAAATATTTAAGAATTTTAATTGAAAGCATGCAAAGTAAATACATTTGAGCATTTTCTTTTTACAACTCGAATCACTCAAACTTTTTTGTTACAGTGATTTCTCTCACATAAAAATTTCGTTTTATAAGTTTTCAACTTAAGTTGCGTAAAGAACATGCACAAAGTAATCTAGAGAAAACAAAACATGGGATAATAATAGTGTAGATGTATTATTTGGACGAAATTACAATACTATTATACTTTGGTAGTTAATCAATTAAGCAAATTATTGTATTCTCACGTGACATTCTTTTTCCTTTTGGTTTTCTGATTAACTTTCTTATATTTTTTTTTCTTTTTCATTAATAAATTGGTTAAGAATTTGGTACATGACGAGTTTGTTAACGGGGCTAACCTAGTTAGATGTGTTAATAATCATCTTTGATACCAGTTATTCCTTCTCAGAGCTTATTAAAAAAAATGATAATCAATTAAGCAAATTTCGGCATTTAATTAAAATCCAACATTTTGAAATCATTTACCTTCGCAGTGGATGCTAGCACCGAAGAGAAAACAGTAGAGGGTTCAAAAATGGGAGGATATGGTAGTTATGGTGGTGGCAAAGGTGGCTACGGTGGCAGTTATGGTGGCGGAAAAGGTGGTTATGGAGGTGGTTATGGCGGCCGCAAAGGCGGTTACGGAAGGAGCTACGGAGGAAAAGGTGGATATGGAGGAAGTTATGGCGGAAAAGGTGGTTATGGAGGAAGCTATGGCGGCAAAGGCGGTTATGGTGGCAAAGGAGGCTATGGTGGTGGTTATGGGGGCGACGAAACACAAAACTAAGTAAGAAAGTGCATGCATATATGCCCTTGGCTACGTCGTGAAATACAAATAATAAAGCCATTCGCATGTAATAAGGATCGATGAGATCATGATATGCCTCTTAAGCATGATGTTGTATTACTTTATAGCTCGTGATTAATAAAGGCTGGTTGAATATAATAAATTCTAAATTAGTACTTACCTTCTCTAATTATAGGATGATAGTTTCGTTGAGCAAGAACTGAAAATTATGCAGTGAAAATTAATTATCTTAATTAGTTGAACATCTTTAAGACAAATGACTTAAAAAAGAACAAGTGTGATAATTATCCGGAAAAAAAAAAGGGAAAATCAATGATTGTGAAAGTGTGACAACTTACTGTTTGCCCAAAAAGTTTTGGACACGAAAATCTTGATTTTTTTTTCTATCAAGTTATGATCTCTTAGAAAGTGATGAGAGAGATTGGAGAATTTTTTTCTCAGGACATTTAAGTATTGGGCCAATCAATTAGATCAGGTGTTTATTTTAGGGTAATTATAAGTCATGATTTTTACCGTTTACTCTTGATTCATAATCTTTCTAGTCAAATAATTACACTAACAGAAAGGTATTTATTAAGAATAAAAAATAAAAGTTTAGACTCATGCACCCTGTAAATTCTCTATTTTTTTCCTTGTGTTTTGTTTTATCTAGAGTTTGAAGTGTTGGGCCAATAGTGTCAGTATTGGCTTGGCCTCCGGTATTTCAAAGTTTCGTAATAGTACTTTCTCTAAGTATCCTTTTGTTAGATACTATAAGAGTTTCACATGGAATAAGTAAGATGATTAGTGCTTATATCTCCTTCCCTTTCGTGCTGAGTTTGTAAGGGTGAATTTACCTAATGGTTTGTGACAACTACTATCAAAATTAATCCACCACATCACGGGGTCAAGTCGAAACGATTACGTTATAAGCTAGATTAAGATGCATCGGTGAAACCGTCAAAATATCAAATATCGATAGCCAAGGTCAGCGACTCGAGGCTTTAAGCGAAATTGTGTAAATAGACCTTTTGAAAAATTATATGTAATTTTATATTTAACATATTTTCTTTTGTTTTTTAAACGGAAAAATCATGATTAAATTTTTTATTCAAGATTTGCTAATATATATCTTAAATTTAGTAGTTCATTTGACTAATCAATTTAATAATTTCTGTTACATTGTGGATTTCAAGTACAAGTTAATTTACTTTATTGGTATGTATTTTTTTCTACGAACATGATACTCTTAATTTATATGTTTCAGCTACTAAACTTTGTCTGTTCATCAGATTCTTTCTTTTTTTTTTTTTTGCTAGTTAGAAACTAATCAACAGCTCCTCTTTAGGATTCAATAAAATTTTCTGCTCTTAAACTTTTTCTCCTAAATTCCTCGTATACAGATTATTATATTTGTAATTTATGTTAGACAAATAACAAAACTTTTATCCATAAACAAGACAATAGATAAAAATATGAAATGAGTCTCAAAGACAAAATTAAGAATAATAAAACTAGCACAAAATTATTTAAATATTGAACTAAAAACCTTCAAATTGTACTGATGGAATTTCTTTTAAAATTTTTTAATAGCGTTGGAATGAATGTTGAGATGGAAGGAATGAAAATTGTGTTGTTGGAGGTTGTGTTTCCTTTGAGAGGAAGAGAAATCTCGGTGTTTAGTGAAAAATAAGAAATATCAATATCTCATATGAAGAAAATTAAGTGGCAATAATATGTAAAATATCAGTAGCAATTACTATTTCTTGGGATTATGCTCCATCTTGATTACAATCTTTTATTTTCCCAAATCACAATTAAATTTCGGAGTTTAGTTCACTTAAATACACTAGAAAATTTACACAGTTAGATTTCTTTTTCCTAAAAAATTGTTACAACAAAAACAAAGAATCAGCAAGATGGGCCCTTAGTTCATTGGGGGCCTAAGGCAATGGCCCTACAAGCCTTACCCTTGAGCTGCCCTGACTAGGGGCGTAAGAATTGAACCCGAACCCGACAAACCCGCCCGACCCTACCCGAGCCTACCCGAAAATGTTGGGTTAAATTTTTTTTTTTTAAATTTTCGGATTATAATAGGCCCAACCCGCAATTTACGGGTTGGGCCGCGGGTGGGGCAACTGCTCACCCGAGTTGCCCCGACCCGGCCGTTTAATTACTAATGAGAGACAGAGTAATGTGTTGTTGTGTGACACTGTGACTTGTGTCGTTTGTCTTTGTCGTGTGAGTGAGAGTCAGAACTCAGAGTAACCCTAAATTCCTAATCCCCCAGATTCTTTCACTCTTCAGTGTCATTTTTCCTTCCTCCCACCCACCCAGTCGCCACTCGCCGCCGCCCGTCCCAGCCTCCTAGTCGCCACTCGCCGCCGCCAGTCCTAGCCTCCTAGTCAACAGTCACCGCCGCCAGTCCCAGCCTCCCAGTCCCAGCCTTCGCAATCACACACACCGCCTCAATCTTCCAGTTTTTTTTCACCGTAAGTGTTTTTTTGCTTGATTGATGTGTGTTATCAACTTATCACCGGATTGTCACCGTATGTGTTTTTTTGGATTGGCACCGGATTGTCAACGTTGATCAATCTGCGTGTTTTTTTGTTTTTTCACCGTATGTGTGTTGGACTCCAAACCAACATTAACACAAATCTGAAATAAAAGCATGAGAAAGAAATAAAATTTGTTGTGTTATCACTGATTTGGAATTCCAACATTTCAGTTGTCCATGAGAAAGAAGGTTTAGTTTTGTTGTCATTTTTAGCATGAGAAAGAAGCTTTTTAGTTTTGTTGTCCAACATTTCAACGTTTAGTTTTGTTGTCATTTTATCACCGGTTTATTTTTGTTGTCATTTCAGTCGTCCACGAATCCACCTCTTGATGGCTGCATGTTGAATTTTTCCTGCCTGAATTAATGGTTGCATGTTGAATTTTGACGCAGGGCAGGACTGAGGAGCTACTGCCTCTTGTTCAATTTAGCAATCTTACTCTCTCGTTTTCTTCTGAAGGTTCATTTGAGGAGGAGCTGCTGCCTCTTGGTAAGTTCTAGCCTTGATGTTTCAATGCAGATGTTAATGTATTTATAGGCAAAAATTGGGGTTGTTTTGAATTTTTTTGCAGCACAGAGCCTTATAGTGGCAGGGCTTCCACGTTTTGAATTTTTTTATTTGTATGAAAGCCTAACTTTGAATGCTGATTATGTCTTGAAATCTAATAAATCTTAGAGTTTTCTGTTTTTGATTGCCTGGTTTTGTTTCTGCTTGTTTGTTTCTGGCTCTGCTCGTGAGTGGATCTTTTTGTTTCTACTTGTTTGTTTCCAGCCAAGGAAGATTAAAGAAGAGTGAAGACTTTGAAGATTTTGGTTTCTGGTTTGGAATTCAGGAAGAAGAGAAAGCAATTGAAAACAGAAAGGTTAGAGAACCAATCACACACACCGCCTCAATCTTCCAGTTTTTTTTCACCGTAAGTGTTTTTTTGCTTGATTGATGTGTGTTATCAACTTATCACCGGATTGTCACCGTATGTGTTTTTTTGGATTGGCACCGGATTGTCAACGTTGATCAATCTGCGTGTTTTTTTGTTTTTTCACCGTATGTGTGTTGGACTCCAAACCAACATTAACACAAATCTGAAATAAAAGCATGAGAAAGAAATAAACTTTGTTGTGTTATCACCGGTTTGGAATTCCAACATTTCAGTCGTCCATGAGAAAGAAGGTTTAGTTTTGTTGTCGTTTTTAGCGTGAGAAAGAAGGTTTTTAGTTTTGTTGTCCAACATTTCAACATTTAGTTTTGTTGTTGTTTTATCACCGGTTTAGTTTTGTTATCATTTCAGTTGTCCACGAATCCACCTCTTGATGGCTGCATGTTGAATTTTTCCTGCCTGAATTAATGGTTGCATGTTGAATTTTGACGCAGGGCAGGACTGAGGAGCTACTGCCTCTTGTTCAATTTAGCAATCTTACTCTCTCGTTTTCTTCTGAAGGTTCATTTGAGGAGGAGCTGCTGCCTCTTGGTAAGTTCTAGCCTTGATGTTTCAATGCAGATGTTAATGTATTTATAGGCAAAAATTGGGGTTGTTTTGAATTTTTTTGCAGCACAGAGCCTTATAGTGGCAGGGCTTCCACGTTTTGAATTTTTTTATTTGTATGAAAGCCTAACTTTGAATGCTGATTATGTCTTGAAATCTAATAAATCTTAGAGTTTTCTGTTTTTGATTGCCTGGTTTTGTTTCTGCTTGTTTGTTTCTGGCTCTGCTCGTGAGTGGATCTTTTTGTTTCTACTTGTTTGTTTCCAGCCAAGGAAGATTAAAGAAGAGTGAAGACTTTGAAGATTTTGGTTTCTGGTTTGGAATTCAGGAAGAAGAGAAAGCAATTGAAAACAGAAAGGTTAGAGAACGGTTTGGAATTCATGTGTTGCTTGCTTTCTTCAATGTTAAAATATAGTTTAAGTTTCTTTCACGCGAACAATGCAACATATATATATATATATATATATATGTAATATGCACAAACAATCTGTTAGGAACAAGTTTAGAAGGAGACTAGTTGATATGTGATATGTTTGCTTTTATATGTGATATGTTAGAAACAATCTGTTAGGAACAATATGTTAGGAACAATCTGTTAGGAACAAGTTGCTTTTATATGTGATATGTTGGCTTTTCACTAGACGTTGAAAATGTGATATGTTATCTATTTTTTAGGTTACTTGCGTGCTAGATGGAAAAATTTATCATCCACCCGACAAAAACTTCTGAAAGCACTTGCAAGTCCTCTGTTGAAACAGAAAGTGTCTCTATGCCTAAAGAGCTCATTACCTTGCCCACTCCCACACCCAACCCTACCCCTGTACCTAATTTGGGCACTAAAATTGAAAACGAAAAAGAGGAGGAAGACAATAAGAAGGGGAAGAATTCACAAAAAAAGTCTCCTGTTTGGGATCATTTCAAAATCATAGAGGGTGGGGATCCAAATGAGCCTAGGTGTAAGTGTATTTATTGTGGAGCAACATATGTGTGTGATAGTAAGAGACACGGTACCAGTAGTATGAAGGTTCACATAGAAAATCAATGCAAGAAATACCTATATAGGAACCAAGACAAAAGGCAAAAAACTCTGAGTTTCTAAACAAATACTGAAACTGGAAGTAGTCTTGTTGCTATAGGCTTTAACAAGGAGCATTGCAGAAAAGCGTTAGCAAAAATGGTGATTGTAGATGAGCTTTCATTTAGGTTTGTTGAAGGTGAAGGATTTAAGAATTTTTGTCAAGTGATGCAGCCTAGGTTCTCTATCCCCTCCCGTGTTACGATTGCTAAGGACATTTACCAACTTTTCTTGGAAGAGAGGAAGAAACTAAGGGCTGAATTTAGTAAGGGCAGTCAAAGGATTTGCCTAACAACTGATTGTTGGACATCCGTGCAAAATATTAATTATTTGTGTCTAACTACACACTACGTTGATAGTGAGTGGACTTTGCAAAAAATGATTATAAACTTTTGTCAAATTTCAAGTCACAAGGGAGAGAGTGTTGGTAAAGTCATTGAGTCATGTTTGCATGCTTGGGGTATTGAGAGAGTCTTCACCATGACTGTTGATAATGCCTCCTCAAATGACTCCATGATTACCTACTTGA
>NW_010365758.1:39326-46082 GCF_000414095.1 Morus notabilis
AGAAGGAAAATGGTGTTTGTGGAGCTCCTTTGTTAGGAAAATGAAGGAGAAGAATGTGAATGCGTACAAAAATGACGTGGACATATACTTGACAGACCCTATGGAGGATCCAACTCGGTCAAATTTTGATGTTTTAGATTGGTGAAAAAATAATGCAACTAATTACAAGGTTCTCTCACTAGTTGCAAGAGACATTCTTGCCATTCCTGTTTCAATAGTAGCCTCAGAATCTACTTTTAGTACTGGAGGCCGCATCCTCGATCCCTTTAGGAGTTCATTGAGCCCCAAGATGGTGGAGGCATTGATTTGTACACAAAATTGGCTGCGTAGTTGTGAGCACATCAACCTTATTGACTTGGAAGAATTTAATGAATATGAAGATATTGAATTAGGTAATCTTTTTACGTTTTACTTACTTTTTTTTAATTTTATTTCATCTCCCTGTTGTTTATTTTGTAGTTCTAAACTTGATTCTGATGATTTTTTTTGTTATGTTTTCTTCTCTAGATTTGTCAAATTCTGTTGCAACACATGAGGGGCAAGTTGGGAATGAAGATGCTATTATTCTGGATTAAACAGTTTGGAGTGGACTAACTTTTATTTCATGTCCTATTTTGCGACTATTTTTATATGGACTGTTTATCTTTATATGGATTATTTATTCTAGATTAAACTGTTTATTTTATATGGACTATTATGCATGTTAGAAGGGTACCAATCTAATTGAAATATTCTAGTTGTTTTTATATTAGTTATCTGCTTTCACCAACCTGAGTAACCCGAGTAACCCAAGTAACCCTACCCTACCCGAGGTCACCCGAAACGTTGGGGGTTTGTTGATTTAAGAAAGTGTCGCGGCTCAAAATTTTCTCAACCCGCACTGGTCGGGTAGGCTCAATTTTTCGGCTCAACCCTACCCTACCCGGCCGATTTACACCACTAGCCCTGACGATAGCCTAGTGAATCAGTGGTCCAACTAAGAAGAAAAGGCTACAGCTTGGTTGATGTTGATAATGTACATTGTCGCTGATTTGGGCCAAGCGTGGTGGATCATTCTAAATAAAGAGAGAGACATTAATATATTTTTTTATACTAAAAATAATATTTTAATAAAATTATTAAATGTATTTTTAAAAATAATTTTTGTTTGAAATTGAAAACGTTTTTATTTTCATTTTCATACAAAAAACAAAATTATTTTGGAATGAATTTCAAACGCACCCACTATGGGATCAGAATTATGTAAAATTGTATGGGATCAGACGTACATAGTATAGGCTATGGTTCTATATTGCTACGAATGGGGCACCTGGGGAAGGCTGGTGACCTTATGGCAAGTTAGAACCGTGAAGTCACCTAGCTAGGAACATGGACCGTCGCGAATAGAAATTGCGGAGCATGGAGGAATATTAGATACTAAGGATCTGTTCTTTTAGAGTGTGACTTGAGTATAATTTTTTAGTTGAATTTGAATTATAACTTGAGTTGAAGTTGTAACTTGAATAAAGTTGAGTAAAGTTGAATAAAATTAGAACTTAAAAGAACGTGAACTTGAATAAAGTTGTAACTTGAGTTTCAATTTTTTTTGAGTTTTATTGCAAAAGAACAACCCTAAAAGTCTCGCAACACTATTTGGTTATAAGTCTTTGGGTACCCTTTCCTTGCAAATCGGTTTTCGCAAGAATGAGTTTTACCTAATTGGTTTGTAATGTTAGACATTTTTCTCTTAGAAAAATATATAGAGTGTTGGGTGGCATTTTCGGAATCATTAAATGAGCAATAAATTCAAAGGCTCGTCGGAGCACAAGCTCTCCCGAGCCCAAGCTCGCCGGAGCCCAAGCTCTCCCAAGCCTAAGTTCTCCGGAGCCCAAATTTGCCGGAGGCCAAGCTCATTTGAGCCTAAGGGCTCGTTGCTCGGAGCCCAAGCTCTCCCGAGCCCAAGTTCTCCGAAGCCCAAATGTGCCGGAGCCCAGGCTCTCCCGAGCCCAAGCTCTCCCGAGCCCAAATTTGCCGGAGCCCAAGCTCTCCCGAGCCCAAGTTCACTGGAGCCCAAATTTACCGGAGCCCAAGCTCTCCCGAGCCCAAGTTCTCCGGAGCCTAAATGTGCCGGAGCCGAAAGTTCAAAGGTCGTGCGATGTTATCAAGTGAAGTAACTGACGCTAATTGAAGACATTGAATGGTTGAAAGTTAATTCTCATTGATTATTTATCAGTTTTAACTCACAAAAAAGGTGAAGAGCCTCTTTGTATTTAAGAGAGAATAAACTCTCGAATTAATGGGAAAATTAAACTCCCTCAATCCTAATGTACTATAAATTCTCTCAGTTTGAGAGGGAAAGGGACACTCATTTTTCTAAATACAATTGCCTTGTGATTGTCTTCATTTTATTATTTCTTTCACAGGTTCTTTGTATTCTTCACGTGTTCTTCCAATTTCCTTAGATAATTTGCTTATTCAATCCAAACTATTTGTCTAAGGACGTTGGATAAGTGTTGGACGAAATTTTGCTCCAACATTTTTGGCGCTAGAATGAGGGCCCTAGTGTGATTAACATCCACTGGTTCTCACCGGCACTTAAATTTTTCTATCTCATTGCTAAGTCATTTTCAGGTATGGCAAGTGACCAAGTCTCAAGTGCTCAACGTACCCATACTAAAGGAACCCAAACAAGGGGACCCGATGCTAATCTTGAAAGAGCACCACGTGCTCCTCGTCCACCAACACGCACTGACAGGATCGAAGCACGAGTGGACACATTGGTAGGGATGGTGAATCAGCTTATCACTACCTTTAACACAATTCGTCTAGCAAACAACCAACAAAGTGGGCAGGCAAATTCTCAGAGCGCTAGGAGTGGGCGTAGCCATCGTCGGATCCAGTGAAATGAAGGTGAGGGTCAATCTAATAGGGATCAACCAAAGGACTTGCCCGAGCCGTAGGAACCATGTCAGGCACCTGGGTGCCGGAATGCTTTGTCACGGATTGGGAGTCATCACGATGTAATTGAAAGAACTAGGACATCGGTGTTTGACAAGATGGAAGCTAACCGTAATAGTGAAGAAGTTGATAGTACTTGGACACCTGGGTCTGATGATTTGACCACTACTGATTTGCGGGATCGACTCAACGCACGACGGAATGTATAAGCAATTGTACCTATGCTCACAAACAACCAGACAACTCAAAACAGGAGTAGAAGGAGAGCCAAAATACCACGATCTTCTCGTAGCCAAGTAAATAAGGTGAGACAGAACCAGAACCGACATGATAATCAAGGAGGCATGAGTCAATCCAACAGGAGCACCCGTGAGGAACAACTCGAGCAACAGTTTGAAATGATACGAAGGCGAATGGATGACATAGAAGCCAACAAGAATTTGCCAGAAAGTGTAAGAGACCTGTTAGATGAGACAGAGCCGCCATTCACTAAGGACATCATGGCAACAGAATTTCCTGCTGCTTTTAAGATGATTCCCATCAAACAGTTTGATGGGAAAGAGAATCCAACAGGACATATACATGGATATAGCACATGGATGCGAATTCAGGGAGCCACACAAGCTCAGATGTGCCAAGCATTTTCTTTAACGCTTACTGGGCTGGCGCTTCAATGGTTCCAACAATTAGAGCCAAGGTCAATTGGTTCATTTAACCAGCTAAAACAACAATTTGTAGGACGATTTGTGATAGCAAAAACTCGCAGGAAAGATAAGCTTTATCTGTTCTCCCTTAAGCAAGGAGCTGATGAATCACTAAAAGCCTACATTGAACGTTTCAGCCAGGAAATGAATTATGTGGAACGGTACACTGATAGTGATGCTGTGGCCGCAATTCAAGAAGGACTTCAGGAATGTGATATGCTGAAGTCAATTTGCAAAAAACAACCAAAAATCTTCACCGATCTCGTGATCCGAGCTCAGAAGTTCATTAGCGCTGAAGAAACCATGCGCAATCGGAGAGGACAATCTCAAACGGATTAATCAAAAACTGATGGAAAGCAGAAGGTAGAAGAAGGATCTAAAGGAGGAGAAGGAAAAAAGCAAAAGTCAGAGGCACAACAAGACATGAACAAATCGAAGACTGCCTTGATGCAAAAGTTCCAAGCTTACGCTCCACCAGATACGACAAGGGCCTACACACCCTTGAATACGACAGTGGCACAGATTTTAATGCAAATTCAACATCGCAATTTGCTGACTCCTCTAGCCCCTATGAAGGGAGATCCTAACAAGAGGGATAAAAGTAAATATTGTTACTTCCATAAGGACCATGGCCATGAAACCTCAAGTTGCTTTCAATTAAAAGGATAGATTGAGGCACTCATTCAACAAGGCCAATTGCAAGAGTTTGTGGACAAAGTGATAGCAGAAAGAAGAATTGCACTCCCAACAACAATGGGAAAACAAGCAGTGGTCGCACAGGGAACGAATACAATAGTTGGGAATAATTCTGCGTTGAATGAGGTCATGACAATTTTTGGGGGACCAGAAACTAGTGATTCCATGCGGGCTCGGAACCTGTATGCTCAAGAAGCTAAAGGTCTCGATTGTGGCCAATTTGTAAATATGACAGAACATGTCACAAAATTTGCAAAGATGGAAAACATCACCATAACCTTCACAGAAGAGGAGGCAAGGAAGTTGCTTCATCCACATAACGATGCCATAGTTGTGTCTTTGCAAGTGGCAAATAGCTTAGTCTATCGAATTTTGATCGACAATGGGAGTTCAGCAGATATACTATTCAAGGATACTTTAACCAAGATCAACCTAGGTGGAGCAAAGTTAACACCCGTGAACACCCCACTCCAAGGTTTTACTGGAGTATGCATCCATACTGAAGGAATGATAACACTCCCAGTTATCATGGGAGAAGGGGACACAAAGGTGACAAGAATGGTAAATTTTTTGGTTATGGACCAACCATCTCCTTACAATGTTATCATAGGGCGACCAACTTTGAATGCCATGAGAGCAATAACATCAACATACCATCTCATGTTGAAATTTCTGACAGAAAATGGCGTTGGAGTAGTGCTTGGCAATCAACAAGAGGCTCGCATTTGCTATGTAAAATCGACCAATGGTAAATATGAATCGAAGGGGAAGGACATAGTCTCTACAATATACCAAATGGACTGAGATTTACCAGCAAACGTGCTTGGAGATTTGAGTGACATATAGAATTTTGGAGAACTCGACCCACGTAAAGAGCGTGCGAAACATGGGGAGACTGTAGAAGAACTGGTGTCGATTCCATTAGACGAATCCTAACCTGAGAGGGTAGTGCAGATAGGCTCTAAGTTGTCATCACCTTTACGTGAATAGCTGATAACTTTTCTTCAGGAATACAAGGATGTCTTTGCTTGGTCCCATGAGGACATGGCAGGAATTGACCCAAGTGTTATAGTACACCGGCTTAATGTGGACCCGTGTTATAAGCCAAAAGTTCAAAAGCGATGATCCTTCAATCCAGAACGCTACATAGCGATAAATGAAGAAGTGGAGAAGTTGCTTGAAGCAGAGACGATTAATGAGGCGCATTACCCAGAATGGATAGCAAATGTGGTATTAGTCAAGAAAGCAAATGGAAAGTGGAGGGTTTGCATTGATTATACGGATCTGAACAAGGCGTGCCCAAAAGATTGCTTTCCACTTCCACGGATTGACCAACTCGTGGACGCTACAGCGGGGCATGAGTTACTCAGCTTTATGGACGCATATTCTGGGTATAACCAAATATACATGCACAGGCCTGATCAAATCAAAACTACTTTTACAACAGACAGAGGTCTTTTCTGTTACAGAAGGATGCCCTTTGGATTGAAAAATGCTGGGGCAACATATCAAAGATTGGTGAACAAGATGTTCGCAGAAAAGATAGGAAAGAATATGGAAGTGTATGTAGATGATATGCTTGTCAACAGTTTGAAGGCAACAGACCATGTGCAGGATTTAAAGGAAGCCTCGATATTCTTCGGAAGTACCAAATGAAATTGAACCCAACTAAGTGCGCCTTTGGTGTGGAGTCGGGTAAATTTCTTGGTTTTAAGGTGAACCACCATGGAATCGAGGCTAATCCTGCAAAGATCAAAGCGTAGCTAGAAATGAAGTCCCCTCGCTCAACGAAAGAAGTTCAACGATTAACTGGAATGGTAGCCGCACTTAACAGGTTCGTTGCTCGCGCAACTGATAAATGTCAACCATTCTTTCAAGCTATCAAGAAGGGAAAAGATTTTGTGTGGGAAGAAAAATGTGAAAAAGCATTCAACGACCTTAAGGCATATTTGGGTAAGCCTCCGCTCCTTACAAAGCCAAAGCTCAGTGAAGAACTCTATCTCTATCTTGCAGTGTCTGAGCATGTAGTTAGTGCAGTATTGATTCGAGAAGAAGAAAAAGTGCAATGGCCGATTTACTATGTTAGCAAAGCCCTGCTAGATGCGGAAACACATTATCCTGAAATGGAAAAGTTGGCCTTGGCACTGATCATGTCACGCCCCCCAAACGGGGTGGGTGACGTGGAACTCGATTTGAGATTAATAAAGCAGATTCCCAACCGGGTCCCACACTTAACTGCATTAAAATATAAATGAATTACATAATCCAGGAGCCTCTGACACACAGGGCTCCACCCCACAGGACATACAGTATCGTACATACATGCACATGTAAATAATCAATTACAACAGACATCATCCACAGTCTAGTAAATCCAAATGTCATTTATTACAAATTCTTACATATTCCTTACACTTTA
>NW_010365758.1:46938-47236 GCF_000414095.1 Morus notabilis
ATAGAGCAGTACAACACTACCGGTCGACCGGTAATGTGCACACCGGTCGACCGGACCGGTCGACCGGTCAGCCTGCAATCCGGTCGACCGCACAGGTCGACTGGTGGAATCGACTGTGCGAGAGAAGCTCACGGAAATCAATCCAAAAATCTGTAAATCCAGTCCCAAATCCAAATATTTCAAAGGGAAACCACTAGATCCGGGTTCTAGGTCCTAAAACAAGTCCAAAGAACCCAAGATCTCTAATTTCTACTCTAGTTTTACTCAAAATCCATCAAAATCCGTTTTGAACCAAAAA
>NW_010365758.1:47423-52378 GCF_000414095.1 Morus notabilis
GAGAGAGAAACGCACGGGAAAGAAAAAGAAAAGGAAGGAAAAGAAAGGAAAAAGAAAAAGAAAAGAAAAGAAAAATAGAAGAAAGTGACATGTGTAAAATATAACAGTCCAGAAATGCGCCCATACACACTTCTGGATTAAATAAATTACTGTGAATAATTTAAATACCTTGGAATTTTTTTTAAACTCAATTAATTAAATCAGATTAGGCACACTAATAATCTCAATTACCTTAATTAATCTCAATTAATTCTTCAGGGTGTTACAGATCATGACTTCACGAAAGCTACGACCATACTTTCAATCTCATCCGATAATAGTCTTAACGAGTCATCCTTTGAGGCAAGTCCTTCAAAAGCCAGATATGTCTGGGCGACTAGCAAAGTGGTCAATTGAGTTGGGGGAGTTTGAAGTGAAATACAAACCGAGGACGGCCATTAAAGGACAAGCATTAGCACATTTTGTAGCAGAGTTTTCCTATCCAGTAGTGGTGGAAGATGAAGAAGTCACGATTTCGGTTCCGCAACGTAAAGTTCTAGAAGATCCACAATCAAGTCAAGCCTCAATTCTCAAAAAACCATTTGGCCCGGTGTGGCAGTTGTATGTGGATGGAGCATCGAATGTTAATGGGTGCGGGACAGGGCTGATTTTGATAAGCCCAAAAAATGATAGGATTCGCTATGCCTTGCGGTTTGCTTTCAAAGTTTCCAACAATGAAGCTGAGTATGAGGCATTACTTGCAGGACTAAGGCTTGCTCAAGAATTGCAGATTGAAAATTTAAAGATATATAGCGATTCTCAGTTGATAGTGAACCAAGTCCGAGAAGAATTTCAAGCAAAAGGGGAGAACATGGCTTTGTATTTGCAAAAAGTGAAAGATCAACTTGAGAAATTTAAGTGGCATGAGTTAGAGCAAGTACCCCGAGCCGCAAATATGGAAGCAGATTGTCTTGCTCGCATGGCATCAGGAATGGATGAGGATCAACTTGGGAATGTGCCAATTAAGGTCCTAGAGCAATCAAGTATAGCTAAGCATGTTGAAGTCTGTGCATTAAGCCCCAAAGATGCAAGTTCATGGATTACTCCAATATTCCTCTACTTGTCAACAGGAGAATTACCCACAGAGAAAAATGAGGCGAGGAGGCTTAGGTACCTTGCTAATCGATTTCTAATTATCAATGGAAAGTTGTACAAATGAGGTTATTCTTTGCCTTACCTTAGGTGTTTAAACAAAGATGAAGCCAATTACGTGATGAGGGAAATTCATGAAGGAATTTGCGGAAATCACTCGGGCGGAAGATCACTATCATATAAGGCACTTCGCCAAGGGTATTATTGGCCTACCATGCTAAAAGATGCGATGGAGTTAGTTAAAGTTTGCGATAAGTGTCAACATTTTTCACATATCCCAAGGCAACCAGGAGAACCTTTGACCTCTATTTCAAGCCCATGGCCATTTGCTATGTGGGGAATCGACATCATTGGACCACTCCCACTCGCCAATGGAAGATACAAGTATGCAATCGTCGCAATTGACTACTTTACCAAATGGGTGGAGGCTCAAGAATTGCCGCGAATCACCGAAGCAAATGTAACCAACTTCATTTGGAAATCAATCATCTGTAGATTTGGAATACCTCATTCGATCATCACTGATAATGCTCGACAATTCGATAATGAAGAATTAAAGAGCATATGTAGACAAATGGGGATCCAAAAGAGCTTCTCTTCTCCTGAGCATCCGCAAGCCAATGGTCTGGTTGAGGTTGTGAATAAAACTATAAAGGAAAATCTGTAAAAAAGAAGTTGGAGGGTTTGAAAAATGTATGGGTAGAGGAGCTACCGCTAGTGCTATGGGCTTATCGCACTACCAGTAGGACCTATACTGGTGAGACACCATTTTCTATGGCGTATGGAGTGGAGTCAGTGATCCCGGCAGAAGTCGGAATGCCCACATATCGAGTCGAAGCCTATGACAAAGATCAGAATAATGAGGAGCTTTGCACTGATCTCGATCTTGTGGAAGAAAAGAGAGAACAAGCAACCATCCGTGCAGCTGTATACCAACAGGCAACGGCCCGGTACTACAACACAAGGGTTAAGGAATGAAAATTCGAGGAAGGTGATTTGGTTCTTAAGAAAGTTAATCAAAGCACAAAGAAGTCAAGTGATGGTGTACTTAGGCCAAATTGGGAGGGGCCATATAAGGTTATCAAGGTCGTTTGCCCTGGATCATATTAGCTTGAGGATAAATGGGGCAAGGTGTTGACTCACCCTTGGAATGTTGAACACCTTAGGAAGTATTATCAATAGTTAAAAAGTTTGAAGTTTAGTATGTGTTTGTACTTCGATGTGACGCCAAGTTTGTGAGGTGAAACATATTATTACTAAATAAAGTCGAAGTGTTTGCTAATTTCTTCTTTTAATATTTTCTTCCTTATTTTGTTCAATATGACAAAGAAAATGGGGGGATAGAAGTGTATCAGTTAAAAAAAAAAAAAAAAAAAAAAAAAAAAAAAAAAAAAAAACCTAACCCCAAGTCGGCTCAGGAAAAAGAAAAAAAAAAAGAGCTTTAGCTCGGAAAAACCCGACCCCAAGTGGGCACGGGAAAATGAAAAAAGAGCTTCGATTCAGAAAAACTCGACCCCAAGTGGGCACGGGAAAATAAAAAAGAACTTCGACTCAAAAAAACTCGACCCCAGGTGGACACGGGAAAATCCAAAGAGCTTTAGCTCAGTAAAACCTGACCCTAAGTGGGCTCAGGAAAATAAAAGAAAAAGGGAACAATCCGACCCCAGGTGGGCACGAAAAAATTAAAAGAGCTTTAGCTCAGAAAAACCCGACCCCAAGTGAGCATGGAAAAATAAAAATAAAAAGAGCTTCAGCTCAAGTGGGCACGGGAAAATCCTAAGCCGAGGGAGAAACTTGGCTAAAGAAACACCTGACCCTAGGTGGGCACGGGATAACTCTAAACAAATATATATATATATATATATTAGCTAGTCTACATTGATACAATGTAGCAATTGCAAAGAAAAATAAAAAATTATTATGTTGCAGGAAAGATAACAAAAGGACAAGTTTCAATAGAAAAAAGTGCCAACCAACCGGGCCCAAGTACACAAGAGCAAGCATGAAGAATAGAGTGCAGAGCCAAAACAAAAAAAAACAAAAAAGCTTCTAGGTGTTGCTTGGTGGATCGATACTTGGAGGATCACTACTTGGTGATTTTTCTAAATCCTTCATAGGTTCAATCATCTCATCATCAGGGTTGAAGTCATTTGGTGTAGGAGCCGAAGGAGTCTGAACAACGTGAGAACTACTAAGAGGATCAAATGAGAGATTAATGTTAAGGTTTTTGTTATAGAAAATGATTGCCTTCTTAGCTTCTTCGTAGCCTTTCCAGAACTCGTCTTCAGCAAGCTCAACTTTATCAGCCTCGTACTTGGCATGGCAGAGCTCTAAATCTATCTTCACCCGCTCGAGTTCCCTTAGAGACATATCAAGAGCAGCTTTAGTCTCCACTAGAGTCTTCCTATCATTTTCAGAAGAGGTCAGAAGAGCATTGTAGTTAGCTTTCCAGCCATCTGAGATGCTCTCTATCAGCGTAACTAATTTCTCAGATTGAAGTAATTTCTCTTGTGTCGCTTTCAGACTGTCCTGAGATTCCTTTAATTTTGGTGTAATTACTTTTGCCTCTTCAAACATTTCTTTTGTTCGAGAGTTGTACACAAGAAGATCTGCGAAGAGCTAAAAAAAATAAAAAATAAAAGGAGGGTTAAATAGTCTAAGCATAATTTGGGCTCGAAAAATCCCAACATTAAAAAAGAAGGAGAGAGATAAAGCTAAGCCCAATTTGGGTTCAGGAAATTTCAATGAAGGAAAGGTGGGGATCTACCTCAGTAATCCAGCGCTCGATTGAATTAGCCAAGTTGAAGGCTTCTCATTTTTGAGCTCCGTCAATATGATCGTGAGGCGCAAATTTCTCCATCTTTTTCAACATTGGAACGTGGCAAGGGTGGATGGACAAGCAGACTAACCCATCAGTCACAACATCTAGAGTGGAAGTATTTTTGCTAGTCTAGAAGGAGGAAGTGGATGAAGACTTTTTTGCTAGTCTAGAAGGAGGAAGTGGATTGTTTGGTGCACGAGAGTCAAGATTCAATGAAGTCGATACATTAAGACCAGTAGGTGGAATGTCAAAGGAGGACTTTCGCTTCTTCATCTGTTCCTTGAAAATCTCAGGATCAAAGGTTGATTGGCTAGGGGGCCTCGTGGGTCTAAACGCCAAGCGAGATTCCAAGTCCTTGGGAAAATGTCTAAACACGTGGTGCTCACGTGAGCGCGAGCCATCACCACGATGCTCAAAAGGAAGTTCATCACGTTTGCTAGCCATATCTGTAAATAAAAAAAAAGGTATAAAAAATAAATAATAAAAATATGTATAACAGGTGTAAAAAGAAGTCATGTGGGAGTGTTGATAAAGTTACACCTATTTTGTCAAAGATAGCGGGGTCAGCAGGTTGACAAACGTCAGAAATAGGATCATTCAAAAATAATTCCATGTCATTCAGAGAACAAGATGGATCAAGCAAGGGCTCGGTACCACTCAAAGATTCCTCTAAGGTGGTCGCGTCAGGCATACCATTAAACGACACATTTGGATCAAAAGTTTGCGTTGGGGAAGGAGAAAAAGTTCTCGCATCACATAGCCAATGGGCATCTAACGTTCTAACGTTTTTTTAGAAAGAAGATACTTTGCGTTTCTGATTACCTCGTCAGCTTTTTTTCGCAGAGCTAATCTTGTCAAGTGCGTCTTGAGAAAGGATGACCTTGTTAGGCTTAGGAGGAATCACGTTTGGGTTGAGGTCCCAATTTTCATAAATTATGAACCAAGAAGATCTCCAGTGTTTGTCATTTTCAGGACAATCCAGGATGAGTTTCATGTTTCGTTT
>NW_010365758.1:52469-109939 GCF_000414095.1 Morus notabilis
CATCTGTCGGAGGGGATTTCAAAGTTTCATTTTGTGTCGGGAGGCGAAGTGAAATGTTGGAAGGAATACAATAAGTGGTACGAATCCTCTCCAAGTCTTCTATTGTAAGATGGCTATGTAAGTCTTCTGAGTCAGGCTCGGATTGATCGAGAATGGTCTTTGAAGACCTGTCGGCCGGTAAAGAGTCTTCATCGGAATCTACCCCAACTGGATTTTTGGGGTCGGAAGCAAGCGAATTCTTGGGCTCAGACACGAACGTTTTCTTAGGAGAGTCAATCTTCTTCCGCTTATTTTTGGTGTTGCCACCTTCATGAGCTTTGGCGCTATCTCTAGTCTTGCCGAGTTTGAACTTCAAGGTTGTGCTTTTGACTTTTTGGCGTCTATCTTCAACGTTGGTCTCGGGGATATACAAAGAATCACTAGAAGAAGAGGAATTAGAAGAATTTCCATCATTTGAAGCCCGAAAAACTCGGTTAGCACGGAATTTGATGCGTTTGTGGGGCTGCCCGGTGTTCATTAAAACAACATTTGAGCCGTCTGTCTTCATTGCTGCTAAACCGTTAACAACATCATCATGGTGTGGGTTATTTTTCGCCTCCATTCGCTGGAGTTTATAGTAAAAATCACACAAAGATGCCCTTCCTTTGTTCTTTTTCTACAGCACCTTTCTTTCTTCTTTTGTGCCTTACGTTAAATGCAATAGAGGCATATACAAGGAGATTATGTTAGCATGGGAGGCCTTTCTCAAAGGAATTAGAAGATCACGTAATGGGCAAATGTTGAAAAAGAAAGAGGCAACATAATTAGTGGTTCCATCCACATTATGCTATCTTTGGAGTAAAAGTGGAAATGTACAAAAATTTCCCATTTGGAGAGAAAAGGAAAGCGCCAGGAGGGAATAACTTCCAAGAAAATCAAAAGAAAAGATTGCAAGTATTATTTTTGGGCTCACATTGAAGCTCAGCGACGTCAATTGAAGAAGTTAAAAAAAAAAATAAAATAAAAAAAATAAAAAAAAATAAAAAGCTATATTTAAAAGGCAAAAGTCTGGTAACATTCGGACATTAAAGGAAGAGATCCACATGCAAGAAATGTTAGTTACCAAGTCAGAGGTGAGAATAAAGATTTCAAAGGAAAAAGTTTCAAAGAAAATTAGAAACTTACTAATTTTGAGCAGGATGTTGGAAATCGTCACAAAGTGGGAAAATTTTCTTCAAGTGATGAAGCAGCTAAAGATTTTCCAATTTAAATTTATTGGGAAGTTGTTCAGATTGAAAAGTAATGAGAGATGATTTTCGGTAATAAATTTGCATAAACGTTTAGAATATTCATGGATTCTGCAGATGTGAGCCTGTCGCAAATAAGGAAAGACATTTTAGAAAATCTTCATCAAATCTTTGACATGTATAGTATGTTGGAAGGGGAAAACAATGTTCGGTTAAAAAAAAAAACAAAAGAAAATTTATGGGCAAGTTTTGGTCCCCTTCGCTTGGCATGCGACACTCGTGGACTGGGGGGCTGATGTTGGGTGACATTTCCGGAATCATTAAATGAGCAATAAATTCAAAGGCTCGTCGGAGCACAAGCTCTCCCGAGCCCAAGTTCTCCGGAGCTCAAATTTGCCGGAGGCCAAGCCCTCCCGAGCCCAAGGGCTCATCGCTCGGAGCCCAAGGGCTCGTCGCTCGGAGCCCAAGCTCTCCCGAGCCCAAGCTCTCCCGAGCCCAAGTTCTCCGGAGCCCAAATGTGCCGGAGCTGAGGCTCTCCCGAGCCCAAGCTCTCCTGAGCCCAAATTTGCCGGAGCCCAAGCTCTCCCGAGCCCAAGTTCCTCGGAGCCCAAATTTGCCGGAGCCCAAGCTCTCCCGAGCCCAAGTTCGCCGGAGCCCAAATTTGCCGGAGCCCAAGCTCTCCCGAGCCCAAGCTCTCCCGAGCCCAAGTTCTCCAGAGCCCAAATTTGCCGGAGCCGAAAGTTCAAAGGTCGTGCGATGTTATCAAGTGAAGTAACTGACGTTAATTGAAGACATTGAATGGTTGAAAGTTAATTCTCATTGATTATTTATCAGTTTTAACTCACAAAAAAGGTGAAGAGCCTCTTTGTATTTAAGAGAGAATAAACTCTCGAATTAATGAGAAAATTAAACTCCCTCAATCCTAATGTACTATAAATTTCCTCAGTTTGAGAGGGAAATGGGCACTCATTTTTCTGAATACAATTGCCTTGTGATTGTCTTTATTTTATTATTTCTTTCACAGGTTCTTTGTGTTCTTCACGTGTTCTTCTAATTTCCTTAAATAATTTGCTTATTCAATCTAAACTATTTATCTAGGGACGTTAGATAAGTGTTGGACGAAATTTTGCTCCAACATAGAGTACTCCTTTCTCTCTATCTTTGCTTACATCAGTGAAAAAAGTTTCTTAGCATTCCTCACTTCCTTTATATCAAATTCTTTCTTCACTCTTTAACTTTATCGATTTTCATGTAGTATATATTTACAAGTATTAGCATGTCATCAATCTATATATAGTAATGGGTACCCCATATTTTATAGTAAACACGGCGGTGATAGCGGCTCTGTGACTATGCAATCGTTAAATCTTTTAAGATAGTATTGCTTTTGTATATGGCAACGGATATTATTGGTTTTTTTTTTTTCCCGGACAACAAGAAAATATTGAGTTCGTTGAGCTTTACGAATTTTGCCGAGCGGTCAAAATTATGCATAAACCCGTCATATAATTCTTAGTAAACAAAACAAAAATCAATTTGATTAAGTTAAAAAGTTCAACTTAAAAGAAAAAAATCAGAGATCAAGCAAATTCTAAAAATTACGATATTATTGTTCTTTTTTTTTTTGAAACAATACTTTGAATTATTTATAAATTATAAAGTTGTCTCTTAGAATGTGCTTGGAACTTAGACTTTAGGATGGAAAAAAATAATAATATGAAAGATTTTAAGGGGTTGTTCTTTTGGAATGTAACTTGAGTGTAATTTTTAAGTTGAATTTGAGTTATAACTTGAGTTAAAGTTGTAACTTGAATAAAGTTGAATAAAATTGAAACTTAAAATAATATAAATTTAAATAAAATTGTAATTTTAGTTTAAACTTTTTCTGAATTTTGTTGCAAAAGAATAACTCTTAAATTTCCTCATGTTTGAAAATAGGAAAATAATGGGGGAAATTGGAGGAAAAATTTTAACTTAAAATTTATACTATAAGTGTGGATTTTAACTCTGCACCCAAAATTGAAGGGAAAATTAAAATTCTGTCATTAAAAAATTGAATTAATCTATCCTCTCTCTTCTCTTTCTGACTTACCACTTTCTCTCTCCTCTCACTAATTTATCAATTCCCTCCCTCTCTCCATAGCGGACTCTCCCTCTCCCTCTCTCTCTCCTCTCCTCCAGCCATCTCTCCCTCTCTCTCATCCGTCCTCTCTCTTTCCTCCGCACACCTCCCCCTCTCTCCTCCTCTTATCTCTCTCCTCTCTTCTGTGGCGGTCGTCCTCGACCGCGATCTCTCTTCTCCGGCGAGATCTGTTGTCGTCCTCGCCTACGCCGCCATAATCTATCCCGCCGGTGCTCGCGATGCATTCGTCGTCTGGTGAAAGTTTTCAAATGTTTTTTCCTATCAGTTTTCTTAACCTTCCAAACAATGTGAAAGTTTTTAATTTTTCCCCTTCTTTAATTTTTTTCCTTTTTCTTTAATTTCTTTTCCTAATAATCCCACTTCCAACAGTCTTAAACTTTTAATTTGATAAACTACCCCTAAATTGAATAAAGTTGGATTAGTACCCGAAATTGATGATGGCATCTAATTTAAACGGAAACACACTTGTACATGTGACGAAAAATAATTATAAACTCGTCCAAAGGACAAGTGAGTAATAAGTCAAGACGTGTATTTAGAATCATTATTTTGAATTATTTTCAATTTACGTGTATTTTTTAGGAGAAAAAATATTATAACGAGCTACGAATCATGATTCGAACTATAGTACGAATCCTCATACTAAACACCTTTTTCTGTTGACTGTGGTATAAGTTTATAGGAATTGTCTTTAATCCGGTATTAGATTAAAGCAGCACATATATATATATTTTTTAAAAACATATATATTTCTTTTTAAAACATATATAATGTAAAAAGACACCTATAATTTATCAAATATCTATATACATAAATCATCATATGCTACTCTAATTGGTTCCAGATTGAAGACTTTACTTAAATTTATATGTATAAGTTTATTAATCTATTGAAACCAAATGAAAATGCAAATTTATTCATTCTAAAAAAATTAAAAATTAAGTGAAAGCACGTTGGACCAGAGTAGTAAAGGAACTTAACAGATATTCGGACCAAATTACAACACTATTACACTTCGGTTGTTACTCCAAAACACCAACATTTTCCTTTATTTTAAATTTGCCTTACATTAGTAGTTAATCAATTAAGCAAATTTGGCCATTAAAATAAATTCTAATATGTTTGTTGATATCATCACTGCTACAATAATTATTTGTGACAAAATAACGTCGTAATTACTTATCGTTTAACAGAAAAATGATGCCATCGCTAATAATTCACTAGTCGACGCAAATATTTTGTTGACAGCAAATGTTGTCTGGCGCAAATGTTTACCGTCAAAATAACATTATTTGCGACGAAATGTCGTCGCAAATAAAGAATTATTTACGACGACACGTGTCGTCGCTAATCATAATTCATTCATTTATTGTTTCCCGAGTAAAAAGGCGGTCAATTTGATGGTTCCCAAAAATTATTTACGACGAAACAAATATGTGTTGTCGCAAATGCTGATTTTGTATTCCCTCGTGAAAATAAACGGTAGTGAAATTAGGCGGTTCTTAAAAATTAATTGCAACAACAATGCATAATATCATCATAAATAATAATTCCAGAACATTCGTCATAAATACTAAATAATTAAGTTTGATTAATTAAATTATTTGCGACGACTATGAATTTAAATAACAAGTATAATTGGTGTTTTTTACAGATATACAATCTTCGACAACGTAACTTTTCAGAAGCCACCGATCAACTGGTTTCATTATCATCTAGTTCAAGCTTCTCTGTTCGGTCCTATTCTGGTTGTGTAGTCAATGGAGTTAAGTTTTTAACATACAACCGGGATAAAGACCGAACTATTCAGAATAATGGCATTTGTGTTCGCGGGTCGGATAATCATGTTTTCTACTGAGTCTTGGAAGAGATTATTAAATTACCATACATAAACAACAATTGTGTCATCCTTTTCAAGTGTAAGTGGTTCGACACTCGGGCAAAAAGAGGAAGAATTCAACAATACAAGAATAGAATAAGTATCTTTGTTAAGGAATCGTGGTATGAGAATGAACATTTCATTTTAGCTTCCCAGGCAAAACATGTTTTTTACTTTGATGATTTATTTAAAGGGCCGAATTGGAAAGTTGTAGAACATTTTGGGCATAGACATATATGAGATTTTCCAGAAGAGGACGTCGACGAGGTCACGATAGTTTAAGACACATAATCACGAAATGTTGAGTTAGAAGTTGAACTACCTAAACTGGACAACTTAACATTTGATCGGCCTAATGTCAAAGCAAATATTGTCACGTCTACTGTCAACACATACTTGCACGACAAGACGCCTGTTGAAGATGACTTTATTGACGACAGTGATGATGAAACTGTATTTGACTATATCGAAGATGAGCTCGTCGAGTCTGAAGATGATGACGACGTAGAGAGTGCCAATGATGTTGAAGACATTAGTAGTGACAAAGAATAGAAATAAAGTAGCTAATTTATATTCATGAATTCTTTTATATAGTTGTTAAGAAATTGAGTAAGAAATAAAGTCGCTAATAAAGTTTTATTTTTTTATACAATATAGAGTCATGATGTCTGGCCCAATAGCTATATATGCTGGCTCTGCAAGAAGATCACAGCCTCCACCCAATCCGACGAGACTCCCGACATATTGTCAGTCAGCTATTATATCCTATAACACAGGAACGGTATTTTTTATTCCTCAAACTTTATATAATCAAATTTCGTTATTTTTAATTTTTTACTGTTCCAGAGACGACACCTGGACGTTGACCTGGCTGAGGGGTAGCTCTAAGTCGAGATATAGTGGAGAAGGTACAAAGAAAGGGGAAGCTTTCTGTCTTGTTTGACGAGGCCAGTACGTGGAAGGCGATTGGTGAAAACGGCCCATATTCTGACAGTGTTGTCGGCTTCCACACCAGGGATATCTGTGGCCCACACTACAACGCCTGTATGGACGTGCCTGAGGAGCACAAAAGGAGGATTCAGAATTGCATGATGGTATTTATTTGAAACAAATTTGTTCTAAAAATTTATTTAAATACAATATATAAAATTTATTTGTTGATTTTTTAATGTGTCACGGGGTTGGTTTAACCTTGACTACAACCGCGACAACGGCGTCATTAGAGATGTAGTCGATCGTGAAGTCAGTAAATGTTACAAGGACTAGAAGACTACCTTGCATAGACACTTCTAGAAGATGTGGGGGGGAGGATTTTGTTAGGCAAAATCCTCCTAAAAACTCTTGGAGAAAAGAGCAATGGGGACCTTGCTACGATCATTTTATTTTCCTTGCTTTTCAGGTTCAATTTCATTATATCTTCTTATTTTTATTAATTTATTTAATTATTAAGTATGTTACTAATTTGTCTATAATCATTACTATAAAAAATTTGCTACAAATTGACAAAATTGTGGCAGTCAGAAGTGGTCTAGCTTGCATGGTAGATAGTCATACTCCCAGCATCGTTTCGACAAGGTAATACTAATTTGCATACTTGTTAAGTTTTTATCACTTTGGCTTAATAATTATTCTAACACATTCAACTTGATTAGGCAAATCGCTAGACCCAACAGCTAAGATCATTAATTGACAATTTGGGTGACATGCACCGTCATGGGCAGAGTTTTGTCAATCCAGACACTAAACAGGCATTTGTAAGTAAATTTTAAATTTATTTCTTTTTTTATATTTAACATAACATATTATACTATCTTTATTCTTTTTTTTTTTTTCATTTACCTTTGCAGGCTCAGATTTAGGGGGAAAGAACCAAGCAGATGACATAGTCTGCTAGCGAATGTTCATCTACCACGACGGTCGATGAGGAGGGAATTATGTCCCAAGTCTTGGGCAAGCGCAGAGGACACACTAGGGGAGTGGGACCGACACTACCACGGAGAAATCGTTCAAGCGCTTCTACCTCATCATCTGCTTCACAATCGGACGACTCGTCTTCGGTTAATTTGCCCCAGCATGTCCAAAACTGGTTGAGCAACCTCTACATCGAGCAACACAATGTGACGACCCTCCTAGGTGGCCGTCACTGTAGCTGAATTTAACTTGTACCTACTGGAACTTCTTAAAATTTGCAGAACTTTTTTTTTAGTCTTATAGTAGACATAAGTTTCGAATTATTTTCTTGATTAAAATATCCATACCTTAACATATATGTTTTTTTTTCAAAGCATCTAGATATAACTATACGTATATACTGAATTCTTAAGACTTGCTTGCTTATAGTCATAATCCATAAAACCATTTAACATATAGTTTCAGAATCATAATTAGCAAAACTATTTGTATCATATCTATTTTTATTTTTTTTATTATCAACACTTTTTAGTATTTATTGATTAATTTATTTTTTAAGACTGGTCTAATTATCGTGTTGACTATTTTATATCAATTTTTTATGAATAAATATCTATTTTATTGTTAAATTTTCTTCTAATTTATATATTCAGTAATTAATATTATTAGTAAAGTACGACAAAAAAAATATTTGCGATGACATATCTAAATTGTCGTCACAAATAGTCTACATTACTAGCGACGACACTTTGAACCCTATGGTCGCAAAAGGTTTTAAATACTTTTACGACGACACTTAGTCGTCGCCAATAAGTTAGGACACGTCATCATCAATAACATATTCGACGGAACATTTGTGACGACTTATTCGCGACAACATTTAAAAACTGTGTCGACGCAAATATATTATTTGTGTCGGGTTTTTTGCGACGACATGTTGTCAAAAATAAAATATTTACGACGACAATACGGTTATTTGCAATGACAATCGGTCGTCACAAATAAGCTTTTTTTGTTGTAGTGCATTTACTCATTCAGTGGATGCTAGCACCGAAGGAAAGATAGTAGATGATTCGAAAATGGGAGGATATGGTAGTTATGGTGGTGGCAAAGGTGTTTATGGAGGCAGTTATGGGGGCGGAAAAGGCGGTTATGGAACGGCTACGGAGGAAAAGGTGGTTATGGCAGCAAAGGCGGTTATGGAGGTAAAGGGATCAGTTACGGAAGCAAAGGTGATTATGGAGGAAGTTATGGCGGCAAAGGTGGTTATGGTGGCAAAGGAGGATATGGTGGTGGTTATGGAGGCGACGAACCTCAAAACTAAATAAGAAAGTGCATGCATAAATATATGCCCTCTTCTACGTCTTCAAATATAAATAATGTAGCTATAAATATATGCCTTTGGCTATTAAAACAAAAGTTGTACTGGGCTTGGATTACCAACACTTTTAGTAATGTTTTCAAGAAGTCGAAGCAGCTTAAAGGAATCTTAGTGTATCCAGTTAAAAAATTTGACTGAAGGGTTTAATGAAGTTGATTACCAGGATGAGTTAATGAAGTATTAATCTTGAGGAAAAATTGGCTGTTCAAGAGAATTTTTTGAGTGAAAAAGCTCGTGTTAAATGGGCTAGTAGATTGCGACAGGCATACAGCCTTTTACCAGGCTTTTTTGTGAGTTAGAAAATCAAAGAAACCTCTTTTTACGCTTAAAACTAATGATGTTCTGGTGGATGATCCAGTGATTAGTAAAGACCATGTTATCAGCTTTTACAAAGAGCTATTCAATGGTAATACCACAGAAGAAAGGGATTTTTCGGTAATTAATTCAGTAATTCGTCGCTCGGTCTCGGATGTGGATATTGTCAAGCAAGAAGTGCTGAGTGCAGTCAAAGACTTTTTCTTTACAGGTCATGTTTAGAATAATTTAAATTTCGATCTCTTTGTTCTTATTCCTAAAATTAAGGGTGCTTTATCTATTGATGCTTTTCATCCCATTGTTCTTGGTAATTTTTTGTTTAAAATGATTACCAAGATCGTTGCTGACAGGTTGGGGCTAATCGCCAATTCTATTTTCTCTGGAAATTAGTTCGCTTTCATTCCTACTAAACAGATACAAGATTGCATTACTCTGGCTTCTGAAGGTCTCAATGCTCTGGATAAAAAGTGTTTTGGAGGCAATATGGCGTTATATATATTGACATCAAAAAGGCATTTGACACTGTGAATTCGGACTTCATTACTTACGTCCTTAAGGCTTTCGGCTTCCATTAGAAATTTTTTTTCCAAGTTTCGTAGGCCTCATTTATTTCACTGATTCTAGTTTTTAATTTCAGTTTTACTATAATTAAAAGCTCTCATAAAAAGTCACATCTAGTTTTTTTGCTATAGTTAAAAACTCTCATATAAAGTCACATCTCAAGTCAAATTAAAAACTCAAATCGGGTGAACTGAACGCCATTTCAGTCAGCTAACCTTTCCAACCTTATTAACGGTGCTCCAAAGGGTTTCCTTCTTGTACTGCAGAGGACTTTTTAAGTAGACTCAATAGATATTATTCCCACTCATCTTTTATTTGCCAATGACATTCTCCTTTTTTGTGGAGCTTCTAAGAAAAATATTGAATGCATAAATGAGATTTTTAAATGTTGGACGAGCTTATCGGATCAAGAGGTCAATGTGGAGAAATCAGGGATTTTGTTTGGGAAAACTATCTCTAATCAGCATTTGAATGATCTAAATATGATGCATGGTTCTCTTCCTTTCTAGTACCTTGTCATTCCTTTGTTGAAAGGGAACAAAAAGTCCTCTGCTTTATATTCTGTTGCCGACAAGATTATTTCCAAAATCCTTGGCATACCTTCTTGTTGTCGCTTCTGCTATTTGGCGGAGGAGGATGCTGATCATCTCTTTCTTCACTGCTCCTTTTCTAAAGAAATTTGGAGTGAAGCTCGATTTTCATGTAATATTCAAACCTTTCTGGTAACAGCTTTCAAAAGGAAAATGAGAACACAAGTTTATAAACTTTGGGTCGCTGGCTTTATTTCTACTTTTTAGATTATCTGGAAATTTCGCAACGATTTGGTGTTTAGAAACAAGACACACTGTATTATTCAGGCGTTAGCTAGCCTTTGGCATTGCATGCAGGAAGCGGATTCCATGGATTCGGGTACCATGCATAATACGGTTTCAGACTTGATCATTTTGAAGTCCATAAATGTCCCCACTCGTGCTTGCAATGCTTCAAACATTATTGAGGTGCAACCATATTCTCCGAATCCGGTTTGGATAAAGATTAATACCTGTGGGGGGGCCAACGGTTCTCCTAGATATACAAGTTACGGCGGGATATTCAGAACTTATCGTTGATTCTAAAAGGGTTATTTCGCTAGCTACTTGGGGATTTTGAATGCTTTTAAAGCTAAACTTATGGGAGTTATTTTAGCCATTAAATTTGCTAATAGATTCATTCAATTGGAATTTATTATGATTCGAGTACTGTGACTCGACTTATGCAGTAAATCTTTTGACATCTCAAAAAGCGTCGAGGTTCCTTGGAGATTCAAGTCTCATTGGATTTGAGCGAACTCTTTGTCGAATTCTATTTCTTTTCGAGCTTCGCATATTTTTCGAGAGGGCAATCATGTGGCTGATAAGCTGACTTCTTTTGGAGTTTCTTCATAAGATACTTTCTGGTGGTTCATTGTTCCCAATTTCTGCAAGTCGAATAAATATGTAATCTTTTTCCCTTTAGTCTTTTTCCCATTAGGTTTTGACTAAAAGGTTTTTAACAAGACATATTTGTAGTTTTTATTTCAAGGCGTAAGTTTCGGTTTATCCTCTAAGATGAGCTTCCAGCTATTATTTTAGTCTTGTTTTGGCCATTTTAGGTTGTTTTTTGTTTTTAGATTTTTGGATATTTTGTCACAGTTTCTTTCATTTTTTGTAATTCTTTTTTAATTAATAATATTAGAGTGATGGACTTGGTAGAGGATAGGATTTAAGACGGGTGCCAACCTAATTAAGATGTCTCAATGAACCTAGATACTAGTTGTCTATTCTCCTCAGTTTACGAAAAAGAATCATGAATTCTGAGTTGTATTTTAGGAAACTCTATTAGCTTTCCTAATCTAATGCCCAAGACGTTATGCACCCTTTGTGAATGAGATCGTAGCAAGTCCATATATGATTACGTATCGTCCATGTATAGAGTAATTTCCATGGCAGTATATTATTCAAGTGCAAAACTAAAAGTTTCCTAGCTTAAGCAAGAAGTGCTGAAAATTTTTTAGAAAAATTATTGTCTTAAATATGTTTGCTACTCAAAATAGAACAATGAGTGTGAAATGTTGACAATTGTTACTATTAAAACTCAAGTTTTCGACAGGAAAATCCCGAAGATACATCATAATAATTTCTCTCTATTGTGATTCTAACCAGAAACCCTTCAAAGAAACGATCTCAATGTTTGATGACTTGTATCAATTTTGCCAGCACACACAAAGCTCAAACCAAATTAGAAAGAAATCAAAACAAAAATTGACAGTGTATTTCGGATCACTGTGATCCTATCCATGAACAAACAAAAAGGTCAATCCACTAGTCAAAGAAGTCAAAATTCAAGAGTACTCAAGAAGATCCTATTTCGAATGGCACACATTCGCTCTCCCTTTTATAGGCTTATATAAACCTCTACTTGCAAGAGTCAAACCTAACCAACATTACTAACCCTTTTCCCATGTGTCTTATTCCAAGTGTTTTGATTTGATTCTATTCCCTTAAGCAAAATTTTTCACATCAGCAATCCCCTAGTAATTAGAGAAATTAAAGCATGTATGGTAAAACTTTTGCTTTCGCTTTTTAGCCAATAAAAGAAGAGAAATAAAAGTTATGCATTTTCAATAAGCATTGAAACTATATTTTAAAAGAGGTTAGTTAATCAAAATGGTTTTTAGATTTTCTAATGAGTAGAAAAAAATCTAAGAACGAAATTTATAGTGTCTTATTTAAACTTTGGTACGAGCTCCAAAGTTGATTCAAACTAGCTTTTTTTTAAAGCTACTCTTTACGGCTTTGATTAGAAGCACTTCTAGAGAATCAACCCGCTTTTAAAAGAGTATCCAAATGCGCTTTTTCTTTTTTTCTGGACTTGTAAAACTAAAAGCTTTTAGGAAGTTTTGCGAAACCGGCCTTTAATATTCTAACAATTCTCCACCTTTTAACTCAGTAGCCAGTATTTATCATAGATCCTTGCCTACCATGAGCCTTGAGGGGCCTATCTACTCACAACATGTATCTAGATCCTTGTCCAAGCAATGTTGAAATTTACTGCCTAGGAATGCTTTGGTGAGCCTAGCTTTTGGATTTTCCTCAGTAGCTACCTTTTAAATGTTCACAGCTCCACCACAAATAATATCTCGAATATGGTATAATAGCTGCATTAATTGGTTTCGATCTTTCATTGAAACACTTGATTTCCAGTCACGTGAATTGTTCAATGATTAACCGAATATTGTTGCTCTCCCAACTTATTTAAAAGTCCCTAAAACCATAATGACTCCTTAACAACTATATTGCTGCAGATATATATTATCCGCTTTTCTGTGGTTTGATAGTTCTACCACTAGTTTCGAACCAAGTCTCGAGCTTACTGGCCACCATAACCCATGAACACTAATCCACAATATGATTTCCTTGTATCCACATTCCCAGTAAATATCTCTTTAATTGGGTTTTTGTCCGTCTATACTCCAATCCTAGCTCCAATATCTCTTTAATATTATTGAAAAATTAACTTTATAAACAAGTCAGCAATAATCAGATAATTTCAGTGAACAATTAACTTTATAATCATATGCATGAATAAAATTTATGAATACATACCAAATGTGATTCTTGATTGTATTTGTGGCCAAAACCCCAACTTGGGAAGCAACTACAGGTGCTAAGACATGAGCTCAAAAAGACTCTTATTACAAGGCAATTGCATGCAGCAGCTCAAAAAGATTCTTTATTGTATTCTACAGTTCTCGGCTCACACAGCTCGCCTTTGGTCGAAGTAGACCATCCACCTTCGTCACCGTCACTTACTGCAAATTGATTTTCTAAAACACAATAATGATTTGAGAGGTGTATGATTAAGCCCGCTCTTGTTTTCTCTCACTATGAAAGACGCTCTTAAGAATAAATAATTACACCCAGCGCCTACGATGTGGGGAGAGATCTTAGGGGTAAAACTTGGACTAGATTTTGATTGGACAATATTAGCTGAATGACACTTTTTTGAACATTCACAAAAAAGAAAGAAAAAAAACTCGTATATTATATTAGTTGGTGTTAAAATTTGAGATCTCAAGCATTATTCATTATCAAAATACATATATCGATCATCGTTTAGTTAAATCATGTGATGATGATAATACATCTCTTCTTTGGTACCATTTGACCTCTAAGTAAGGGTCCTCTCATGGGATTAACCAGTAGAGTATGGTGTGTTTGGTTGGTGGATTCGTGTCATGATTCGACTCATGGTTCGTGGTTTGCTACAGTATTTTCTCTCACAAAAAACACACGTAAACCGAAAATAGTTCTGAATCCATGAACCAAACATCCACTAAATTTTAATTTCACATTTATAGCAACAGGCTTAACATATAATTTTTTGCACAGAAGCTGATCCGTAGGAAATAATAAGAAATTGAACCTTATATATATTTTATTTTTTCGTTTCTATCAGCGTAGTTTGATGTTCCATTAATTTTCATCTCATGGCATCCTAATTAATTCCTAAACATGCCTCATTATTAGCTTTTGGTCTTTTGTTGTGTTTTATTGTATAGTACTTAAAATATTCTCCCTAAACAGACTATTATATAAATGCAAATATATATTTTTTATATGCAATGCTATCTCGAATATAATTATTCTTTACTGGACAATATACAAGTTGTGGACGTGCCGGAGTGGTTATCGGGCATGACTAGAAATCATGTGGGCTCTGCCCGCGCAGGTTCGAATCCTGCCGTCCACGCTTTTTGTTATCTTTTTCTTTTATCTATTCATATTTATGTTTCTTAACTTTTTTTTACCTTATTGATGCTTTTTCTTTTTTTTTTTTCCCTGCTCTGTAATCTATAGTTAGAAAAGAAGAAATGAACTATACTTTGGCCTTTAAGTAAGACGACCAGTTGGTTGCCTAAAAAGACCAAACATGTTAAATCTTTGGAGTTACCAGCACCTTTTGTACCCAACAATACCAAGTATTTATTCCCTTCTACAAATGTGAAGCATCAAATCTCACTTTTTTTTTTTCCGGGTCGTTAAGAAAAATTTCTGAAAAAAAAAATACAAATCAAAGAATTATTAGCTGTTTTATTCACATAAATTGCATTGTTTCCCTTCCCCAACATGACTGCAGTACTAGATACGTACCCAAATCAAAGCTTAGAACCCCATGTATTCATATATATAGTTTGTTTTGTACGTCCCTATTATTCCTTTCAATATTCTGATATCATAGCATATATATTTTAGAAGAGCACATAATTAAACTCCATTATGGTTAAAATCTCGCTATTCAATAAGGTGGGTAGGTGTGACCCAACCTAATAAGACCCACCATTTTGTAAGTGATGAGAATTTATCGCCATAGAGATGAATACCATTTTTTTTTATTTTTGAAGTGTTAGCTTCAACATAAAATACATTTGCTTTCCAAGCACATTAAAAGGATAAACAAAAAATCAACAAAAACTACTTTACTCAAGACACATTTAGACTCAACACATGAAGATGGATAAAAAGAACATAAAATATTAATAATAAAGAAAAGACTAACATGGTTTTCCAAAACTATAATAGCGCAAGAAATTAGAGGAAGAGAAAAGGCCGAAAAGCTGGCCATTAAGGGCTTGATATGAATGAGGAACCAATTGAAAGGGAGTTGCAAAAGACGCTTTTCTCCATAGGCCATAGCCCAGCTTACTACTACTATTACTGAGAGTACTCTTACAGACTCACAGTCACCTGCCTGCCTGCACATATTTATACTCATCTCAGAGTTTTGTTACTTTTGTACCGTAATATTGTGGGTTTTCTTATATATATATATATATATCTGAATACGTATACTTTGGTTAGGGCATTTGCCCAAAACCATACATTAACGATATATATTGGTCTCACAGCAACAAGGTTCATTTTCTATAAGCTGCAGTGCTCAGATCATGTAGTGCTCCAATGTATTTTCGTATTTCTGTGATGAAAAAATCTTGAGGACTCGAATATTATCCAAAACTGCGGAAAAGGACTATTTGTGAGGATAATTCTATGGGTTTCATCTTCTATTAGCGTCTGGCATTAGACAGAGTTTCTATTACTGCTCTTAGGATTGGTTTCTTTTTTTTCTTTTTTTTTTTTTCTTGATCATATATAGTGTATTATTGCAGTAGCTTGGTATAAATATAACGTAGGTGTAGCACTGCTGAATATAATTAGAGTTTGTATAAGATATAAACATATTTGTATGTATGTATATATACTCATGGTAAATAAAACCAACTCAGAATTTGGTCCCATTATGTTTTGGTTTGTGTTTTTGTTCTATAGGCACTCTTTTTATGAATATGTTCTGATGCATTTTTTTTTTATTCTTCTGATGAAAAATACTTGACGACACTATAGTAGTGTCTATAACCACGATAATTAAAAAAAAAAATGACCATAACTATTGGTGAGGATAATGCTGTGGAATTCACCTTCTATTAGTGCTCCGAGTATTATTTTCTTTCTTTTCTTTTTTGTGATATATAGTGTGATATTGCATAGCCTAGTATAATGTGGGCGTAGTACTGATGAATATATAATCAGAGGTTTTTTTTTTTTTTTTTTTTTTTTTTTTTTGCAGTAGCCACTCCCTGATCAGTGATCACAGACCAGCAGTGTCGTTAAAGATTGGCAGGTTATATCCTATCACTATATAGCTTGTACTAGTTCCCCAGACATAAATATATTTTGCTGTTTTTCTCTTCCTTTTGCTTCTTCACGTTTCTCAAGAAAAATACCACAACCCCTTTTGCTTGACTCCCATAAACAGAAAGCCAAGAGATCCATCCTTTGTGTTGCAGCACATAAAAGGTTTAAACTAACTCTAGAACAGAAACTACTTTTCTCTCTCTCTCTCTCTTTTTTTTTTTTTTTTGAAGGTAATAATTATTTTCTAATTCATTATGAGCCCTTTTTGAAGTGATTATAGTAGAAGACACAAAACCCTTTTCAGAGATAGTTAGGAAGAGGGTTTTGAGGGTTTTCATCAGCAATGAAGTGGATAACAGTTTCTTAATTAAGTACTATTACAGCCTGCAAAATTGGTTCAATTTAACTCAATTTTACCTTGGTAATAATGTCATCAAATGTATCTTTATTAATTAAGTAATGATCCGTTTCTGTATCAATCTAGCTAAAATGAAGTACAAAGATTTTGTAAAAACCGGCTCTTTGAAAACACACATATACAAATATATAGCCTAACAAAATATGCTCAATAATGTTTTTATGTACTTTTTCAAAGACTAATTATATTGACTTTGAGTTGCTTAAATTGGTAACGTGCATAAACAATAAAAGATGATTAGATGTAAAATCTATATGGAGTGAAGAAGTGGAATACATGGAAAAAAATAATAATGAGAAACTAGATTTTGTGGCTGAAAACCTGAATAATATCTTGGTCCACATCCGGCTTAATTAATTAATTGGCATGCAAAATTAGCGATTCAATTTTGTAAAAAAAGGTTTTACTAAAGATTCTTTTCCCCCCTATAAAGATGGTACATTTTTTGTGCACAATATAAGCCAGCCAATATTTGGTCAGAGATTAATTACTAGGAAACCCTGAAAGAGAGAGAGCAAAGAAGATATGAATTCATTAGATTTGCAATTAATCGTGAAATCAACTGATGACAAGTTTAAACCAAGAGAGATTGACAACAAGAGCAAAAGCGTGTCTAAATGAACTAATACATAATAATACTACTAATAATAATAATAATATATGACATAGAAGGCTAATTTATCAACAAATAAATTAAACCAAACGGCTGTGTAAACAGAAAAACCAAGAAATAACTAAAAATAATAGTAATAATAATATAATTGTCTCGTGATCATATTAAAGCTTGAGAGACAAATCAAGAGGATTAAAAGTGTCTGCCCCATAAGTAGTACTATTAGTGGCTGTAGTAATGGCATTGGCATAATAAGAAGCTTCTTCCCCATGACCCAAAGATGAAAATTCTTTAGGCAATATCTGCATCATCTTGGAAGTAGTGCCTGATGATCCAATACTAGTAATATTGTCGTTTTTGCCTGGGAAAAACTCATATTCCATGAACACATTTTCTCCATTAACACTTGGGTTTCCCTTCCTATGAACCGCCACAACTTCCACTCCCTAAAAATAAATTTAAAAAAGAAAAACCCCAAATCAAAATCATACTTATTATAAACATGATTATAAAATTTATATAAAAAAATGAAAAATTTTTATATATAGATGTTTATTGTACCTCATGATCATGATTAATAATATTTTGGGGAATGTTAATTGAACTTGTGGTTGCTTGGGGAGTAGTACCGAAACCAAGACTTAACTCTCCGGCTGAGTTTGATAACACATTTTCTGTAGTGCAAGAGTTTGGACCATGACCAAAGAAGTTCATCAAACCACCCATTTGTAATATCTCTCTTGTCCCTCCATTCATCTGGTCACCATTGAATCTCTTCTTCTGCAAACCCAAAAAATAAAAATAAAAAAATAAAAAACAAACAAACATTAGTAATGTACACAAAAAATGTCTGTTTTTTTTTTTTAAAGACATGGGTAATCTCGGAAAATCAAAAACCAATGTAACTGTACTAAATATCCTAGAAAAAAAATCATAAAATAAAAACACCTTGAAAGAGCAGATATCAAAACAATCATGAGTTTTTGGTATTGAAGAGAGCTCTTTCGAGCAGGTCTCAACCCTAAGCCCATTATAAGAAGGATATTGCGGGTCCACCATATGGTTAACCTGGTCCTGCGCCGGCTGCTGCATCATCACCACGTGATGACCGCCTCCTGATGAGCCAACGTTATTAACCCCCTGGTGATAGTGATAGTGGGACCCGCAACCAAACCCAGCACTAGTACCCATCCGCTGCTGTTGAACGGCGGCCATCAGACGATGGGCACCCCCGTAGCCCCCAGCGCCGTACTGCACCGGAACGCTCTCCAGCGGTTCTGCGGCGGCGGCGGGGAAATGGAAGTGGTCGGGAAGGAAATTAAAGGGGTGGAGGTGGGGAATTTCGGTAATCTTCTTGCGGTGTTCTTGGAGCCTGAGCCGCTCGAGCTGAGCAACGCCGAGCCCTCTTTGCGGCTGCTTCTTGCTGTTCGGAGCTTTGTTTGAGGGCTTTCTTCCTCTTGTTTTTGTCGCGGCTGATTCTGGCTTGGCGGCGGCGGCGGCTGCTTCCTGTGAGGTTGTCTCGTCCGGAGCCATGAATATTAGTGAGGGTAAAGACATATGGTCTTAGAAAAAAAAAATATTTTTAGAGAGAGAGAGAGAGAGAGAGATGGAGGGATTTTGAGAGAGAAATGGGGGGATTTTGAAAGAGGCGGAGTTTTGGTTCTTGGGTTTTTTAAGATTGGGGAGATGAGTATATATGTTGTGTTGTTTGGACAAAGGAGATTAGCTTCTAACATATATATATATATATGTATGTATGTAGATACACACACACATATAATCTAGTAAAACCGGCTTAAAATTTGGTCTCCTTTTAGGTCATTAGTGGTGATAGTGTGTTTTGGTTAGTGTTTTTGTTACTTTTTTATTTTTTTTATTTTTTACTATCCAAATACCAGATAATTTTCGTGTCCGTTTCTGGACGTTTTTCCAAACAGATAAACTAAACCCTAGAGGATAAACTAAACCAAATTACCATATACCCATCAAACATACACACACAAAATAAAAAATAAAAAATAAAAAAATAACCTTCGTTTATCCAAAAGGGCATGAGTTGAACACGCATCGAGCAAAAGCGCGTGAACCGTGCATGATCTAATAGTTTATATGGTACCCACAGAGAGTGTCGAGGTGTGAGTATTTCCAAACACACCAGTCATATATACATATATATATATATATATATATACACACACACACACACATATATGTGTATAAGCAGGTTGTGGCGGAAACAAGCAGCAGCACTGCAGTAGTGGTACTGCTCATAGGTGCCGAAATGGGGAAAAAGAAGGCCCTTTCATTTTTAGCAAAATTTGGTTACAAAATCACTAGTCATGATGAAAGTGGTTATGTAGGAGTGCAACAATAATGGACGATCATGATCGTCTGATCATGGGGAGAGAAAAAGTTTTTTTTTTTTTTTGTGTGAATGTGACTAACAAGTAGTTTAATAATTATTGATATATATATATATATAGTGGTTTCTAATTGTTGAAAACGGTTTGTGGGCAATCATATAGAGTGAGATTTGGTCATGACTATATGCATATATGTGATTCTGCCTATGGTATAGGCTTGCAATGATGCTACTGTTCATACATATAGTAAAATCTAAAAACTAACCCCATGTGGTACATTCTTACACTGCAGTGCTAACCTTTTTTTTTTAGTACGAAGAAAAACAAATAAAAACTAGGGGTACTTTCTTATAGATTTATTAGAACGATTAAAAAATTTGTTTTATAAGTTGCTTAGGGTAATCACCAAATTACTTTATGAATTACTATACAATAGTGCAAATATTTGTTGTTTTAGGTTGTATGCCTTGTTTTTTATATTGAATATAAAAAATTAATAATATAGCGTGAAAAGAATCCAATCTCATTAATTATCATAAATTTTTGGTATACTACTTAATTTATTGCTATCGTTAGATCAATCTCCTACGATTGAAACAATAATACTAACTGGTGAACAAATATTTGAGTAAATATTAAGACCCCATTCATTTTACCGATTCGAGTTTAAAATTCAAGTTTTGCTACAGTAAAAAGCTCTCAGAAACAATCACATCAAACTTTTTGCTATAGTAAAAAGCTTTCACATAAAGTCACATCTCAATTCGAATTAAAAACTTGAATCAACGAACTAAACGGGCCCTAAAATCATGACATGTTATTAAACATTTATATTTAATAGCAGTAACCACTATGAAAATGTAACCATTGAAAACTCGTCTTCACACACATAAATATATATATATAGAGAGAGAGAGAAAGAGAGACATGGAAATTGTATATTGGTTATATGACAATATGCAATCACTACTTTCAAGGGAAAAGAGCACCCAGCCGTATGAAAGTAACGAGAGAGAAAAAATGAGAGTGAGTTGGCCATAATTCTTAGACCGCCCCCGAGCGCATTGCTTGACCTCCAGTCCTGAAAAATTAGTTACAAGGCTCGTACTGCTGTGGGATTTCTGATGACAATGGTTGTGTTTGACGAGGTAGCTTCATTGGGGCAAATTGATTTTGTTTAGAGGATGGAATTTGGATTGTTTGGAGGCATTTTTTGATGCATTCCTCATCTGGTGGTTGTACTCTTTCGGGGTTTGTTCTGAACAATAGTGAGCTTGTTTTAAAGGTGGTGTCAACTCCAGATGTTGACGGTGGTGGTTTCTACTATTTGAAGGCATCTCGTCGGCTTCGCTGCTTGTCCCTCGAACCGTTCTTCCTACCCTGAAATCGTGCTTTAGGTTTTAGTTGTTTATGTTTTAGTCTAAGAAAGGCTTTGATATTTCTGCCATGTAATTTTAGTATTTCTTTGTGATAATGGGGATGGTTCTCCAACCGTTTGAGTTAGTTTTGGTATGTCAAATTTCAGTCTTGGTGAGTTAGAAGTTCCGCTAGCTATGAGCCTAGGCTGAGATGTTGGTGGCTTTAAAGCTACACATTGCATGCTCTCAATGGATCAAAAGCTTCCATCGATTGTAGTGGTTTCAAAAAGATCCTTATGCGTACTTAAATTGACACGTTGAGGAAGTTTCCTGATATTAGTGTCTCTTCGTGCATTATTTTCTTTGTTCTTCATCAGAATTTACTAATAAAACCGGTTATTGAGGGTACGTTAGGAACTCGTTCCAAAATGATTTTGTTTTTTGTATGAAAATAGAAATGAAAAAGTTTTCAATCTCAGACAGAGATGAGGACAAAATGAAAACAAAAAATGAAAAACGAGTAAAAGTCATTTTTCGTTTCTCTCTCATTTTACACTAAACTAAAAAATCATTTTCATTTCTGTTTTTTATCTTTAATTGTGTCAAATGCCGTTTTGGAATCGTTTTCATTTTTTCTTTCTCAAAAAACGTGAAAAATAAAAACAAGAACAACTCCAAACACGGCATGAGTGTCTGTAAGAGTTTTTAGTTAAATAAAATTTATCTTTAAAAAAATCACTACTTTCAATATAGTGCAAAAATCATTATTCTCGTCTCTATTAAAAAAAAAAAAAAAAAAAAAAAAAAAAAAAAAAAAAAAAAAAAAAAAAAAAAAAACTATTCTCAATTGTGCAAAATGATGCTAGTGAACTTCAAAAGGGTTACAATAAGTTATCTACCTTTGGGTCTGAAAAGGACTGGGGAAGAAGACATGAATATTGTCAATTTGTCTTGCCAACATAGGAACTAGACCCTAACCACCCATACAAAGGGGCCAACAAATATATAAATCTTGAGTTAAAAGTTTCTTTAAGATCTTAAATTAAATGGATTTCTTTATTGAAGAGATATTATGTAAGCAACAGCATGTGATGTTTGGAATGCTATGAGATGTTGACCTTTTATTTTGAGGGAGGCTATAGAAGCAGTTCTTTTTGATAGTTAGTCTAAAATAAAGAAAACAACAAAACTCAATCGGTCAAGTCGAATTCCATAAGCACTTCTTTTCGACAATCAAAGCTCTAACCCGGTTGAATTCTTCACGCGGTTTGGCCATATTGCATAACAGAGAAAAATGAAAGAAGGATATGAAAAGGAAGCTCATCATACGCCCTCAAGTCTTCGGCTATCATATTCATCTTCAAACAACTACATTCCAAAATTGAATGAGCCTTCTCTCTTCTTTTTGCTTCTTTTCCCTAACAATGTTGAAACTCATAGAAAACTTGAAAATCCAATACCTTAACTTTACTTAAGACTCTCTTGTAGTTTTCATGATTTTACTTCATGAAGAATGTTGTTACTCTCAATAGGAGTCTTGTGTGTCTCAATCAACATCTTTCATATAATGATATATATGTGTACACTTATACATATATACATACGCATACATACATGCATGTCTTACGTTTCAGTATATGAACCAATCGGGTATGTGTAACTTTTTTCGTAGGCTTGTGTAACATCGGCCGTACATGATTTAATACTCGGTTTGTTTTATTGTAACATTTAATAATATAGTCTAACACATGTAACATTAACTTTTACATTTAATTAAATTAAATGTTACACAAAAATATAACAATATTACACATGCATAAAAAAATTATACTTATCAAACTTTACAATTATTGAACTTAAGACTATGCCTATATATAATGGTTTTAGTTGTTAATCAGTGAGCATCATAATATCGTCAACTATTAAAAACTTATTCACATATATATATGGCCCGTTTAGTTTATTGATTTGAGTTTTTAATTCGAGTTGTGATGTGATTTTATGTGAGAGTTTTTTACTGTACAAAAAAATTAAATGTAATTATTTTTAAAAATTGTTTACTGTAACAAAACTCGAATCGGTAAAATTAAGAGAGCCATATTCTCAAACTAGGCCTAAAACAATTTAAGTAATTATCATAATTAGAGCCTCACAAGTCACAACCAGCTTACAGACCAAAACAGGAAACCCCACCACTCTAGACTCCTATAAATCTTATTCAAATTCCTCAAATCCAGCACCTACAAAGTCATTGACCCTCCAAATCCCTACCTAAAGATACTTCAGTAAATGCGTGTTGAAACAAATTAACCAAAATATCTAAAATTACTCGGATAACAATGTGCACAGGAGAAGAGTATACAACAACCAAAGATTTTGGGATTTTTTAGGAAGCGCGTGGGTAGCACGGGCGTGTGTTTGGTCATGGACGTTCTGATAAAAAGGTCCAAACGCGTGACCAAACCGACGCGTGTCCGATAGGATTCGGTTACGATCTCAATGCTCCACAGGCTTGTGTACGAAACACCCGCGCCGTCCTAAGCTTTTTTGTTTCAAAAAAAAAAAAATTATATGATAACTTACAACCAATCATGGCACGCCACATTAGCAAAGTGGCTCCCACTTTCCATTTGTGGGCCTTCATCGCCCCGGATTCAGACCCCGGAGAGAGGATCCAGGGGTGGGACCCACCTCTAGTGGGGCCCACTAAGCGGGTTGTGTTGTAGGGGTACGAGGGGAGAGAGAAAGGAATTGTACGGAAAATAGCGGCTGCAAAGGGACCGAGAGAGAGAGAGAGAGAGAGTTTTTCTGGGACGTGTGAGGATGCCTTTTGCGTTGGTTTGTAATATTATATTATTTGTTGATTTATTGAATTGGTTTTTTATTTTTTTATCATTTTTTTTATTTTTTGGTTTGCTGGGTTTGGGCAGGCATTGTGGATTCTCCGGTTCTGTGAAGCAGATTGTGCTCTGCGTGGAATGATTAGGGCTTTGGGATCCTTTTTTTTTTATTATTATTATTTTTAATTTTTGGTTTGCTGGGTTTGGGCAGGCATTGTGGATTCTCGGGTTCTGTGAAGCAGATTGTGCTCTGCGTGGAATGATTAGGGCTTTGGGATCTGAGCCTCGGTTTTTTTTTTTTTCTTTTTTCGTTTTTATTAAGGCCTAATTGGCTATGTTATTTTGCTGCAGCTATTAGTTCTTTTACTAGAATCAAATATTGGCTTGTGTGTGTGTGTGTTCCTGTGGGGACCAATTCACACGTTTGTTTGCACAGGTTGTAAAAGTTGTTTCATGTATGCATTGGGTTCCCATGTTCCTGCCAATCTTGTTGAAAGATTTGTTTTTTATCTGAATTTATTGCTTTAGCCATTCATATTCAATATAACTAAGCTGATTTAATCAAAATTTTTCTTTATTTTTTTTTTTTTGAGATTTTTACATTCAGGATATGATAAACATGCTCGATCGATAATGCTCTATTTTGAACCAATAAATTTATATCAAGTTATATCAGTTTTGTATACTTTTATCGTTCTTATGTGATTTTGACTATTTGCCTAATTTTAAAGTTTTAAAAAACATACAATACGATAGGACATTGCCTACCGTAGAAAGCTCCTTTCTTTTGTCATGAAAATGATAACAATTAATATTCTGTTAGAGGGTTTGATTGAATTTGTTGAGTCCGTTTTATCAATTTTCCATAGACACATCACTATTAATTGGGATAAAGAGAAATTACCTCTTGTATGAAAAAAAAAAAAAAAAAAAAAAAAAAAAAAAAAAAAACCCCCGTTGGTTTTTTGGATTATATTTATATATATCGTATATCATATCTTATATATCATATATGTGTGTGTATTTGAAAGGAATTAATATATGTACTTCTAGAGTCTTAAGTGAAATCAGGCCTAAAGAAGAGACACATGTGTAAGAGGAGAATTAAAGTTTCCTGCAGGTTGCTATAAGGAAAGCAGTAGTTAGAGTAACTGTTAGTTCTGGCTTTATGCAACTTGTGAAAAACCTAACCATTTTTCAGCAAAATAGCAAAAGATCCCCCAATTCACATTTTGTATACCAATAAAACAGTCATAGAATAAGGACCACCAAGGAGATATAATTATTTAGATCTCAATCTGAACTGAGATTTGCTAGTCTTCTCTTTGTGTTCTTTTTCACTTGAAATTACAATTTAGTCCTCACCTACCATCCCCAAATAGACCAATTTGTCCCCATCCCCAAGTCATGGCTAGAGACTAGAGTGTCCCATATGACATGGGGCAGTGGGGCCACTACACTAATATCTAGTACATGTCTTACTGTTTAAGATTTATGGAGGGCCCTGATGAGCATCATGTAGAGGCTGGGGATGAATCTGGGCCGTCCAAGCAGGACAAATCTGTGTAACAAATATTCGGTTTCTACTGCATTGATTGTACACTTTAGTGTATTTTGCATGCCAAAAAAAAAAAAATGTCGCTGTCACCTGTTAGTTGTGTTGGCACTGCAAAAAAATTAGTACAAAACAAAGACTCAGACATAAAGCAAGATTTGTCTGAAAGGTGTCTGGGTGCCATAAGGCGCAGGCCACTTATGCAGCCTGTTCAAACAAATAAAATTTCCTAAAAAAATAAAATAAAAAATTGACTTTGAGCTTGTTTAAAAAAAATTAGAAAACCCCTAATTGCTTTTTTTTTTTTTCTTTTCTTTCTGCATCCTTGCTAACAACATAAATAATTTGGAAATTAGAGGGGAAAAAAAAGTAATGATATGAATCTTGCATGTTGAAGTCCCTTTTCCTCCATCAGGTTGGATTTATGTTCCTTAATTTCAATACCAGTTATATATATATATATATATATTTTATATCAAAATTAATAATAAATTAGTAGTGGTCCTTCCATAAAAATAGAAGAATTTCTAACCCTCCGCTTGAATTGAAAAGGGTATACACTTGTGGGGCAAAAGCAAGATAAAAATCTTCACAGCTCAATGGAAAATTAATTTATTGAAAATAAATTAGTATATAGAAAATTACTTAGAAGATCAAAACAAAACTAATGATGAGAAAGAGAGAGAGAGGAGAGAAAGCATTGATAGGAAGGAAATTACAAATTTACAACATTAGTATTGGATGAATCATGAACTAGATGACAACATAGAAAATTTGAGAACCTATATGTTACCAACCTAAATTACATATCATGCATGGGTTTTGCAAAAGCTACACTCTTTGGGAGGATGAACGATGCACACAACATCCATTTTCCGGGTGCAACAAGGCGAACCCTTCGCATTTCTACATCGACCGCAACTTCAGACAGCGCAATTCTTATTCTCTGAATTATTGATTAATAACAATCGTTAGTGATGAAAGAAACACGAGGAACAAACCAAAGAGAAAAAAAAAATGAAGCAAAATTTCGAGGCCAAACCTCATGAAAATCAAACTCGGGATCTCGAGCTTTAGAGAATCCGTAAACATGGATCATTGGTAGTGGAAACTCTTTCTCTTGAGTTCTACCTCTTAAGATTCCCCAAAATGCATCTGTTTGCAGGAAAGTAAACACACACAGCAGACATAGAGAGTTGGAAATTAGCAGGTAAACTCATGTAATAGTATACCATTTTTACGTCTATGACAGAGTACTAAGTAAGCTTTTTAATGATCTATAGAAGCATACTTAGGAGTATTATTAGACTAACAAAAGTACCGGGTTTTAGATGAACACTTCCTAGAAGAAGCAACTAAAAGAAAAAACAGATTTTTTTTTTTCATTTTTGTTTTTTTCTTTTGTCAAGGAAAACGAACCTAGAAACTCTACAGCGTCATTGGGCAAATTCATAACTACTTGTGTAATTGAAGAGGCCTTCTCACTTGAAAACATTGAGATGATGAATCTCCTTCCATCCATGTTGAAGACCTAATCAGCGGAAAACACAGCAATTACAAACAAACACAGAGACAAGCTCATGCCAAATATAATCTCTGCTTTAGAGATATCTATCAGTTACATAGTAATCTATATATTGATTGGAGAGTTGCTGGTGGTAGAAATATAAAGATTATACATTAAAATACAGACACGGCTTAAGAATAAGAAAAAACAAACTAGTTCTAGTTCTTTCACACACTTGAATTTTGAACCAATTTTTGCAACAAAACTAGTTCTTTCCGATAATCTCTTTGGATAATGCTAAATGAAATCAAATATCAAACACGCCAATTAGTGGAAGTCTAGGGTAACTTTCAAAGTTGACTTATCACTATTTCAAGTTCATCGGTTCTGCCTTCTTGATTCTTAAGTAATCAAAGTTTACATAATTTCTCTTAGAACATAAAGAAAAATAAGTCTTATAATTTGCAGCTACTTCATACCTTAATCTTCCTTTCAAGTTTGTTGAGAACGCTATTTCTTTCCAAATATTCAATTGCATGAGGATTCAAATCATTAGCATATACTCTTTTTACAATCTTTGCCGCTGATATCGCTATTGGACCAACCCCAGAGAAAACATCACCTGTCAAGCAAGACCTTATGTGTCAAGCTAATGGTCATGAAGGACAACAGTGACACTTATAGTAAATTATGAAGTTGCGGAAATAAAAATAAAAAATCTTAACCGCCTTTTTGTTTATACATATAGTTGTATTTTATACTCGCATACTACTTTCCACATCTGTTACACCTAAAAAAAGGTAGAAAATAAAAGATTCACTGTATATAGGCCCAGAAAGTATAAAGTAACCCAGACGCTATGCAGAACCAGGAGAAAAGCTATGGAACTTACAGACAACATCTTTTCGTGTAAAGCCATTTAAAAGTCTCTGTCTTTCCGTTGCGAGCCTTGAATTCCAATACCTGCACAAATAATGTAGAAGAATAAGACCCTCAGACCCTAAGATATGGTTCTCCCAAGTAAATAAATTAAAAGAAACTCACAGAGTAGACTTCTCATACAACTTTAGTTTAACTGCGAATATCATATACCATACATCTTAAACCAAAGCACACTGCCTACCGTCAATACTATAGATCGGGGCCAGCTTTTTCTATGTCCGTGGGCAACAGAATAGCATTGCAAAACTATCTCAAATGAAAAGTGTTTATAATTGTTGTAATCATAATTATAAAAAGGGGAAAAGAGTGTTAATTATGTGTGCGTGGCAAAAGTGTGGAGGTGCCAACTCATGAATTTTTTAGGTAGGCTACAACTACATGAGAACAAAGCTTTTTCCACGCATGTTATGATACTACTTGACATCTTGGAAAATAAACTTGAAAAGATACAGTTAATTCTTCCAATAGATTAAAAGAAAAGGATAACACACACTGATGCTAAATCAACATGAAACCGCAACCCGTTCTCCACTACTGTAGTCACAAGGGATTGATTTCCACCTAAAACCTCAAGCTGCATTGTTCTGTAGTCATTATGAATCGCATCGATCTTATTGACCACTGTTTGAATCTTTGGCTTATTTTTATCAAGAATCACCTGTAAGAGAAAGGAGGCAATTGATTATTATCAGCAGTTTATAAATTGTTAAAAATGAAAATTCTTTCACAAAGTTGAGCACCTTTGCTATAAGCTTTTTGTAGGGTACATGTTCATCTCTCAGGTTCAGATGCGCAATATGTCCAACTGTCTCAAATGCTGAAGGAACAATCATGCCCTCAGGCAGCAGAGCCTCCAAAATCTACAGGAAATAAATTCTGTAAGCTTTAGCAGTTATCAACTCATCTTGTTACTCTGATTTACAGGTTAGACATCCTGTGTATAATCTTATTAGTGGACGCGCTAATAAGAATAGTAAATGGATCCTTTATAAGCCAGTCCCCTCATTGATGTTTCTCCAAGTTCAACACTTCAGCTTGGTAATTTCTTGAGAAGTGACCTAATGAAGATTACGAGACAGAAACAACGGTACATACACATAGAACGTAAAACAACTAATGAGTGAAATACCTCGTTCATCTGCCAGTAATCATAGAACAAAGTAAGCTTGCATCTCACAACCTCAAAGGTCGATTCCGTGGCATTCTCCTTTAGCACAGCCTGAAGAATAGGATAAGAACAATAATGTTATCACAAGTATTATCATTTTAAAAAACGTTAGACAGATGTGAAATAAATAGAAAAGTATGCCATACTGATACGTCAAACCCACTTCTCAATGTTGAAAATCAATTTGACAAAAGTTTGTAACCATGAAACTCAACTTCAGGGCAAAGGATCTCTCTTTTTTTTCGTCCCAGGGGTCATTTTAGCAGCAGTCGAACAATGATTGGCACTACGATCTCAAATGTTAAAATCAAAAAATATAGTCCATAACTTACCTTTCAAGTGCACTTACGCAAAAATTATGGGACACTGCCATCCATTAATTGACGCCGTAAGTTATTCAACCAAAGTTACAATGGATATTCAAAGTTTGTCCAACTTAAGGCGAAAGGGTCATCTTTTGGCCCGAACGTCATTCTAACCGCCGTCAAACAATGAACTCAAATGCAAAAATAAAAAATCTAGTCTAACTTGCATCTAAGAAAAAAAAAAATTGTCTATTTGTCTAAAAGATATAATTCAAGTCTAGTGTCTCATTTACTAAAACTAAAAGCTCTGAATTCAAATCGAAAAAAAAAAACGTAAGTTCAAGGTGTATGTATGTATGTGTGTATGTGTGTATGTGTGTATGTATATACCAAACAAGTGGAAGTATGAACAACTTGCTAAAAACAATCAACTCACGAGCATAACACCTTGATTGCCTGGGGCAACTCATCCACGCATTTCGTCGAATACCTCTCGTCCAAAAGCAGCAACCTCGTCGGACCCCTCCATTTCCTTCTTTTCAACTCTTCTCCCAACAACCCCTTCAAATCTTCTTCATCATCTTCATCTTCATCTTCTTCCACAACCTCCACAACCGCAAACCCACTCCTCCCAATCCTCCTCTTCCCTTCCTCCCTCCTCTTCCTCCTCCTCCTCGGCCTCGTCATCCTCGCCAAGCTCCGAAAATTCAGGAATCCCCGTGAATCGAAATTCTTCGCCATCTCCTCCCTCCGCAGGACCGGACTCAATTCGCCGCCGTCGCCCTCCGCTTTCCCGTAAATTCGCCGACTCAGCGAAACCGTAGCATCTTCAATTTCAAATTCTCCGCCCCTTTCTCCGACGAGCTCTGCCATCTCCTCGTCGACGTCGTCCCCGGGGATTCTGACGATGTTGCGAACCCTAGGCCAGTTGAGGAGGTGGCCCCGGAGGCGGCTCTCGAGCGCGAAGCAGTCTCGGGAAGGGACTCGGAGAGCCGCGACGTCGAAGACTCTCGTGAAACGCTCTTCGTCGAGGGGGTAATCGCCGTCGTCGCTGCGTTCGGATTGGTTCTGGAAGGTTCTGGAATCGGGTTCAGGGAATGAAGGGAACGTGCCCTTGCGGAGGGAGGGGCCGTAAGGAACGGCGGCGGCGGCGATGGAAAGGGAAGAGAAGGAGAGTGGGAGTTTTCCGAGAGAAGAAGGGGGTTTGGGGAAGAGGGAGAAGAAGAGAGGAAGAGAGTGGGGTGGTCTGAGGAAGAGCTTGGTGGTTGTGGTGGCCACCATTGTTGGCTGTTTGAGCTTGTTTGCCCGGGAAATGAGTCTTCCCCTCTCCGTTTCATTTTTCCATGTTAGAGCGATATTGGTTAGTTGTTGTCCCCTAAATTTTTGGATTTTTGACAACTTGTCTCAAATTGAGGTATGTTGTCCCATTTTTCCGCGTTATTAGTGTCTCTAGTTGAATTTTAACACCTCAAGAATTATTGAAGAATTTTTAGTTTTTAGTTTTTAAATATAAGATCAAATTATTAATTTAAATGACATGTTATATAAGTATTAGAGAAATAGTTAATGAGACAAAAAAAAAAAAAAAAGACAGCAGATATGGACTTATTTGTTCCTATGTATCACATACTACATTACTTAATTCCTTAATAGAGTAAACATTTTAATAGAATTATGGAATTTAATTTTATGAAACTCAATTCCTTTTTTCTTAATATTTATTTTCTATTCTTTTAATTCTTAATTAGTAAACACGCTCTAGAGTTGAATTAGATTTGAATTTTTTGGTTAGACGCGCAGGGCGTTTTCATCACTAAGGGGATGTTTGGTCGGAGGATTCAAACTATGATTTGAATCATGGTTCATGGTTCACTACAGTATTTTCTCTCACAAAAAATACACGTAAATAAAAAATTGTTCTAATCACATGATTCTAATCCACGAACCAAACGTCCCCTAATTTAATAAGAAGCTAAGTAAAATTGGACACATTGTAACAACTTATAAAGATTAAAGGGTGATTTGCCCAAATTATAAAAATCAATTTTTAGCAACGTGTCAGCTGTTGTAAATACGACCCGAGTCATAAAATTTTATAAAAAAAATTGTTGAACTTACATTTAAAAGTGCATGAGTCTAGATTTTTACCCTTTACTATTAATTAGTGTCCTTTTGTTAATATAGTTATTTGATTAAAAATGTATTAATTAAGAATAAGGGGTAAAAATCAAGACACATGCTCTTTTAAGAAGTATTTATCAAGATTTCTCCATTTGACATCTTATATATGTTTTTTTAATAATATATATTCCTTAAATTTTGTTATAGTTTATGACTAATTTATTTCAATTATTATGTTTTATGTTGGTTTATGACTTACGAGACAATATTGAAATGATGTTTGACCCATATGTGATAAAATTTAGCTATTATTTCTTTATTTCTTAATTATCTTAGATTGAATTGCTAGTTATTTGTTGTTATTTTTAATAATTTTCAACCCACTCAACCTAAGCCGACTTTAATCGAATGGATTGATTAAGTAGATTAAAATGAACACAGTCAAACTTAATTGGGTGGGTTGACAAAGCTTAAAAATTAATTCAACCCATTCGATTTTCTCTCCTTGGTTAAAGGCTCGATTGCTCAAGAATCAAAATATGCTCTAATGGACAAAAATGTCCTCTTAAACAAAATGTAAGTGGTGACTGGGTTCTCATGTAGAATAGAAATAGAATTTAGAGAGAATAATAGAACCAAGAAGAAGAAAGAGAAACACAAAAGAGATATAAATAGAATCACATAAGAGAATTCAGAGCAAAAAAGAATCATATAAGAGAATGTTGACGGTGGTTTTCCGACAACTCGTAGTTATCTCTCTCAAAAACACTCACGGCTCAATGAAAGATGAAAACTGAAAAATAATGTAAAGGAGACAACGATTTTATAGTGGTTCGGCAATAATTCTTTGTCTAATCCACTTGTGTATGCACTAGTCTTTCAACCGGTTACAAACTCTTTTCTTTTGTAATGAAATGATCTCTAACCCCTTTTTTGGGTTTTATTGGCTCTATTTATAGGCCTTTACATGTGAACGTGTATTCTCCGTTCCTAAGGAGGAAGCCATCCTCTGTCCTCGGTAATCGTGAGAGTAGGTGGGTTTTCATGATGACTATCCCGGGGAATGCGGTTGATCCTTCCTATCTGCCGTCTGACCCTCTGACTTTTACAGTAGCAGTCGAATCAGCACTCCACTCCTCCAGTTGACAAGACGGCCGGTGGAGAGAGACGAGAGTTATACCCCGGCGTCGTGGCCTCCGGGCGCTGAGTTATCGCGCCCGGCGCCCCTTCCCGCACATGATCTCTCGGCGTAGATAATGACGTTCCCTCGGCGCCAGCGACAGATCCTCAGCGAGCACTCCTCGGCGTCTGTTATTCAAGAGGGTGGCCGATCTCTCGACCATGGTGTAACAATTACCCCCTAGGCCTGAACATCGTGACGCGACTTTCCGGGCTATGTAGCGTCGAGAATGCCACGTGGAGATAGGGCTTTCTGTGGGTAGGGGCAGTTGTTCGAAGGCACAGGGCATCATTGCGATTGGTTTCTCGGGCAGTGGAGCGGTCACGTCGATTGTATCAACTGTCACGTCCCTGTTTCCCTAGCACCACGTGGAGCTGGAGGGGTGAATCGTCACCGTCAAATCAAGTTCTTTACCGTTGCTCCCTCCCCGACCGTCCGATCACGCCTTCTCGGATCTACCGTCGGATGAGACCAAATCCGATCCTACGATCGAGATCTGGAACCCTTTGGACTCCTCAGGGACCTACAGACTTCTCCTCTGGCGGGTATATATACCCCCATGCCTCCATTTTCCTGACCACTGAGCTTTCTAGGCGCCGTTACTCAGCCAGATTTTCACCCGAGCTCTTGCTTCCGTGCATCCTTCCTCATTCGGACCGTCTTTTGATCTCAGAATTCAGTAAGTCTTCATTCCCCTTGCTCTTCCCGTAGGTCCGGTCCTATTGTTTGCGATAGTTGCATCAAAACACACTGTGAGGAGGGGACGTGGTCTTGCCTGGTGCCGCCGGCATTGTGCCGACGGCGGAGCCTACACTGCTTGACCCGTCTAATCGCCACTGAGGCCGCCGAACTTGGCTTCGTGCCTCTGGGCCTCGCGGCACATTCTACTCGTCCTCCTGCCTTGCACTTTTGGCCTCTCGACCACTAGGAGCTAACTCGCCCCCTTGTTTGCCTTTTTCCAGAACATGTCACCGAAGCAGGCTAGAGGTCGAAAGGTCTCCGGGTACAGGGTCAGAGAAGATCCTGAAGATGTCGCGACTTCGAGCACATCTTCGGGTGGAAGCGCGGATTCCTTACTTGGTCAAGTCGAGGAGTACACTGAGGCATCAGCCTCAACCTCTCAGAAGGATGTGCTCGTACTCCTCGACGATAAAGGTGTTGACTCACATCCCGGTTCCCCTGGGGACCGAGGGTATGGGGCGGCACCGACGAATACTTTTTCGGGGCTGGCGACGGACCTCGACCCATCGAAGATTAGGCCCCACGCCGCTAGGAAGACGTTCACCGACGTAGGGATTGACCCCCAGCACTTTTACCTTATCATTCCGACCCCCACCGACATGGCTCATAACCCTCCCCGTGGTCACATGATTGTGTATACCAGAGCGCTTACCTTCGGGCTAACTCTGCCCTTCCATCCGTTCGTGAAGGCCCTCTGCAGCCTCCACAGGATCTCTCCCGCACAGTTGTCTCCCAATTGTTGGGTAATTATAAACTCCATGATCATACTATGGAGGAAATTTTTGAGCCTCGATCTAACCGTCAACGAATTCTTGCACTGCTACTCCCTCCGGGCCTCGCCTAACCAACAGGGATTCTTTTACATAGCCTCTCACGCTAAGTCCAAACCTCCTGTCCCCCCCGTGGTCGTCGGGAAGACCACTAGCGCTTACGGGTGGAAGCCCCAATTTTTCTTCCTCGGGGGGAATTTCAACTCTCACCCCCTCGACAGCGAGCAACCGTTAGGGACTCAGACAGTATTCAGCAAATACTGTAGGTCCCCTCTGCTTTCCCTTACTTTCAAGATTTTTGTGCCGTTGTCGAGGTTTTTGTTACTTACTGTTTGCCACTTGTAGGTGACAAAGTCGATCGCCCAAGGCTCTCCTCAGCCGCTCTCGGTCGCGTCGAGAAGATATTGTCCCTTTCTCCCGATCGTCGACGTGCCTCAGTTCTCAACACTAAGAAGAACTGCCTGCTGCACGACCTTATCATAGATCTTCCTCGCCTGAGTCGACCCGTAGTCCCTCCGGTGGATCTCCTCGACGGTAGGTTTGTTCTTCCCCTTTAATTTCTTTAGCAAAGACCCAGGGGTGTAGTCGAGGTATCCCTAATTCGGTCTCTTCCATACCGCGTAGCCGTGCCATCCGAGATGAAGTACAGCATCCTCGTCAAGCCAAAGAAGAGCACGACTGGCGCGGGATCGAGCGGGACGTCGAGCCAGCGCACAGTCGAGGCAGTTGTCTCGCCGGGCGTCAATGTGACCCCTAGAAAGGGGGTAGTCGTGGTCGAACCCCCCGCCCTGAAGAGGCAAAAGGTGACAGGGCCACGAGTGCCTCCCGTAGTCGTGGGGACTTCCAGGCAAGGTCGGCGCCTCGAGAGGAACAAAGGTGCCGAGGTCGCGGTGAACCTGGCGGTTTCGCCCCCTCCCCCTGAGCCTGTCCTGCTTCCGGGGTCGAAGGTTGATGACCCCTTGTTCCTTGTGCCCGACGTTGTCGACCTTGATTTCACTCATGCTCTGCGCCTCCCGCCTCGCTTCAGCCTTCCTCTGCAAGCCATATACACCTTCTTCCATGAGGACACCTGGGATGTTTATGCCGGGGAGAGTATTCTGGACCGGCAGCGCCTGACTGTGAAGCGTCAACTCTCGGTAAGCCTTGACCTCGACTCTCGTCACTACTTTTTCTTGTATGCAGTAGTCCTTTTCTTTTTGTTTGGGTTTATCCATCTTGACCGCATTCTTTCTTCCCTTTGGAATTCAGGCCCTCGAGCTTGCTCTTCAGAATTACGTAGAGCTGGAGACCCATCTCAAGGGGGAGAGGACGTCGGCGGCCGCCGAGAAGGAGATTACTGCCCTTCGTGCGGTTCGAGATGAACTCTCGACGGACATGGAGGTCGAGAAGGCAAAGGTGCAGTCCCTCAAGGATAGTATCTCCAACGAGAAGTCCAGCAGCTACGAGGAAGGCCTTAAGGAGGGGAGCTCTAAGGGGGTCGAGGCATACCTCTCATCTCCGGAGTTCCTGCAGCGGCAAAAAGAGATCGCTTCCAAAGCCATCTCGGACTTCCTGGCCTCCGAGGACTTCCGCCGCGTGGTCGACGCCAGGCTTGACGCCTTCAAAGAGTCCCAGGAGCTCAAAGACTTAATCGAAGGCCACGTGCAGCAATTCAAATCCTCGACGACCTTCGAGGAGCTCGTCAACCAAAGGCTCGAGGCCTACCAGGTCTCCGCCGAATTCGAAGAGTTTCAACTATCCCTGATGCAGTCCGCGGGGGAACAAATCCTCGACCGCTTCTGCAAGAAACGTCAAGACGTCGACCTATCCTTCTTGGACGAGTCCGACAGTGAGGGCGTGGAGGTGGTCGAGCCGGCGCAGGGGGCCGAAGGTATCGACCAAGCGCCCAGCGGTGCGGAGCAGGCAGCGGAGGGCGACGGCGAGTAAGGAGGGGACTTCAGCCGGGGCCTTCTGTTGTGTAGTTTTTTTTTTTTTTTTTTGCAGGGCCGTGAGGCCCAGACAATATGTTTGATAATTTGTAATGGCCATAAGGTCAAGACGAGCTTCTATTATTTTTATTTTTCTTCTATGCACTTATGCTTATTCCATTTATTACGTTGTGTGGAGAAAATTTTTTTTTGCTAAGTGTAGGCTCGACTACCTTTTTTTTGTTGGGGGGCCTCACTGTTGGGCCTTAATACCCCCTCGCCAGAGTTGAGTTTTTGAAGTCGGCTCTGGAACACCACTATCAATGCTTCGATGTAAATAGTAGAATGTGAAGAGCGTAGGAAATCTGCTAGTTGCTCAAGCACGGTTGGGCCAGAGCCCTACCATTTTTGCAAGTTTGTGGGGGGGCTCATATTGCCCCCTTGCCAAGAACAAGGCCTTGGACTTGTTTTTGGCGCATCGTCGTCGACGTATCGACGTTAGTAGAAAATGATCATACCCGCAAAGAAGTAAAAAGAATCGGTCGACATGTTGACGTATATTTATTCGTGTATAAGTTACAAGTTGGCTTTTCAGCCTGCCAGAACTGGGAATGAAAGAACAAGAGTAGAAGACATTTAGTCTTCCTTGTTAGCTCGACGCTCCTCGTGGCTACTGGTAGTAGACCTTCAGCTAGTCCGCATTCCAAGTGTGCTTGATGCTTTGACCGTCGAGCTCTGCCAGTCGATACGACCCATTAGCAACAACCTCTTTTATTCTGTAGGGTCCTTCCCAGGTCGGTCCCAAGGCTCCGAAGTTCTTGGGTTTTGTGTTGGGTGTTACCACCCGTAAAACTAGGTCCCCGACCCCGAAGTGCTTTGGCTTGACCTTCTTATTATAATACCTGGCGGTTCTGGCTTGGTAGGCGGCAAGCCGTAGCTGTGCGTCTGTTCGCCATTCTTCCAAGAGGTCGAGCTCCAAGTTCATCAGTTCGGCGTTCCTATCCTCCTCGTACCGGGTCACCCGGTTGGTCGGAATGGACACCTCGACTGGCAGGACTGCTTCGAACCCATAGGCCATTGAGAATGGGGTTTCCCCCGTAGTAGTCCTGCTCGTTGTTCGGTAGGCCCACAGCACTTTTGGCAACTCGTCGGCCCATTTCCCTTTGTAGGCGTCGAGGCGGCGCTTGAGAGTGATTTTAATTATCTTGTTGACCGCCTCAACCTGCCCGTTGGACTGGGGGTACACGACAGAGGAAAAGTTCTTGTGTATCCCCAGCAACTCACAAAACTGGCTGGTGTTGTCGTTGTTGAACTGCTTCCCGTTGTCGGACACGAGAGAGTGCGGCACACCGAACCTGCACACAATGTTGTTCCATATGAAGTTTGTGCATTTCGCCTCCGAGATGGTCGTCAAAGGCTCGGCTTTGACCCACTTCGTGAAGTAGTCGACGGCGACAATAGCGAACTTGTACCCCCCTGGGGTTTTGTGCAGGGGGCCAATAAGGTCAATCCCCCATTTAGCGAAGGGCCAGGGAGATAGTATGGATGTTAGGTCCGCTGAGTGCAGTCGAGGGGTGGGAGCGTACCTCTCGCAGCTCTCGCACCTTTTCGCGTACTCGGCCGCATCTTTCTTGAGACTTGGCCAGTAATATCCCTACCGTAATATTTTGTAGGCCAGGGATTGTCCTCCCGCGTGGTTCCCGCAAATTCCATCATGCACATCTGATAGTACCCTATTTGCCTCCTCTGCGCCGAGGCACCTGAGCAAGGGCGTTGAGTACCCCCTGCGATAGAGGAGGTTGTCGTGCATTTTGTATCTTGCCGCTTGATACTTCATCTTTTTGGCATACTGCCTGTCCTCAGGAAGCTCGCCATCGACCGAGTACCTGATGATCGGGTCCATCCAGCTGGGCTGGAAATCCACGGGTGTGACCTCAGACCACTTTTCTGTGGTCGGGGTCTTCAAGACCTCTACGGGTACCAGGTTCAGGAGCAACGCATCTCTCGACGTCGCCAACTTGGCGAGGGCGTCGGCGTTGCTATTCTCTGCCCTTGGCACCTGCTGTATGTCATAGGTCGTGAATTTCCCCAGGGCTTCCTTAACCTTCTTCAGATACGCGGCCATCTTCTCATCCCTGGTTTGGTACTGGCCCTCACTTGATTCACAATGAGCTGTGAATCACTGAAGATATCGAGTTTCTCCACTTTTAAGTGTTCCGCCAACCGAAGTCCGGCAAGTAGTGCCTCGTACTCTGCTTCGTTATTGGACGCAGAGAATTCAAACCTGACGGCTGAGGTGACCTTGTATCCTTCCGGTGTGTGTAACACCAGTCCTGCCCCACTGCCGTTGTCGTTGGAGCTGCCGTCGACGTAGAGCTTCCATCGTGGTGGTTCGTCGGCTCCCTCGACCTCGGCTGGTAGCCCTGTGAACTCTGCCACGAAGTCGGCCAGGGCTTGGCCCTTGATAGCGGTTCGTGGTTTATAGTCGATGTCGAACTGGCTGAGCTCTATTGACCATTTAAGGAGTCGACCAGAGGCGTCGGGCTTTTGTAGCACCTGCCTGAGGGGGTGATTGGTCAAGACCTGAATGCTATGGGCCTGGAAGTAGTGCCGTAACTTCCTCGCTGTCACAACTAGCGCGAGGGCGAGCTCTTCCATCTGGGGATACCTTGTCTCCGCGTCGAGGAGGCGCTTGCTAGTGTAATACACCGGCAGCTGCACCTTCTTCTCTCTGCAAATTAACACTGAACTAACGGCGTGCTCCGAGACCGCCAGATAAAGGCTTAGCACCTCCCCGGTCACAGGTTTGGACAGCACAGGGGGTTTCCCAATGTGTTCCTTCAGTTGTTGGAACGCCTGTTCGCACTCTTCCGTCCATAGAAACGGCTTGCTTTCCCTCAGGGTATCAAAGAACGGTATGCACTTGTCTGTGGATTTGGAGATAAACCTATTAAGTGCGGCCACACAGCCTGTCAACTTCTGGACCTCCTTAGGCTTCCTTGGCGATGCCATGTCGAGGAAGGCCTGAATCTTTTAGGGATTGGCCTCGATTCCTCGACTGCTCACCATGAAACCTAAGAACTTCCCTGAAGCGACGCCGAATGCACACTTTCGAGGGTTTAGCTTCATTTTGTACGTTCTGAGGACACCGAACATCCTTCCCAGGTCCTCCTCATGGTCTTCGGTCTTCATGCTCTTTACCAGCATATCGTCGACGTAGACCTCCATAGTCTTTCCTATCTGCCCTGCGAACATTTTGTTGACGAGGCGTTGGTAGGTCGCTCCAGCATTCTTAAGACCGAAGGGCATCACTCTGTAACAGTAGAGCCCTCTGTCGGTGATAAACGCCGTGTGCTTTTCGTCACGGTCAAGCATCGGTATCTGGTTGTACCCAGAGTACGCGTCCATGAAGCTCAGTAGCTCGTGTCCTGCCGTGGCGTCGACTAGCTGGTCAATCCGAGGTAGTGGGAAGCTGTCCTTAGGACACGCTTTGTTCAAGTCGCTGAAGTCGACACACGTTCGCCACTCCCCATTTGGCTTTCTTACCAGTATAGGATTTGACACCCATTCGGGGTACAAGACTTCTCGGATGAAGTTGTTCCTCATGAGTTTGTCGACTTCCCCCCGCAGGGCTTCGGATCTTTCGGCGTTCATAGGTCGACGCTTCTGTCTCTTTGGCGAAAAATTCTCATCGATGTTCAGCCTGTGACACATGATGTCGGGGCTTATCCCTTCCATGTCCTCATGGGTCCAGGCGAACAAGTCGCGGCTCCCCTTCAGAAACTCAACCAGTCTTTCCCGGGCCTGTGATCCCAACTCCGAGCCTATCCTAAGTGTTCTCATTGGGTCCCTCTCATCGATGGGGACTTCAATTAGTTCCTCGACTGGTCCTGTTCCGGGCTCTTCTCCTGGGAACCTTGGATCCAAATCGAGCCTTTTTGCCCTAGTCTTGACCATCCGCAGCTCTCTCCGTACCTATGTCAGCTCGGCATACTGGCGGACGGTCTCTGAGTAAGTGAACCTCGACTCGTACTGGTTTCCTCTAGCTTTGCCGATCTCATTGGGCGTGGGGAACTTCATCACCTGGTGGTAGATGGATGTTACCACCCGCAAGGCCCTCAACGTCGGGCGTCCTATGACCGCGTTGTATTGGTCGCCTCCCTTCACTACCAGGAACTTCGACATGATAGTCGAGGTGTGTGGTCGGTCTCCAATGGTCATAGGCAGCTCGATTGCCCCTTACGGGATGACGCTGTTCCCCGTGAACCCGTATAAAGGTTGGGCACTGTTCAGCAGCCTTAAGCGGGGAAGCCCCATCTTGTCGAGGCAGTCCGCGTACAAGATGTCCACAGAACTGCCATTGTCGACCAGGATACGGCAGACCGTATGGTTACCGATCATGGCCTCGACAACCAAGGCATCGCTATGGGGGAAATGTACCCCCCGTGCGTCGGCCTCCGAGAAAGTGATCTCGGCATCCTCGTATCGCACTGCCTTAGCCTTGCGTCCGGAGACGTTCATCACCCTCTGACTGAACTTCTCTTTTGCCTCTCGGGCGTACTACTTTTGCGTGCGTCAGGAGGTGCCTCCGAGGTATGGCCCGCCGAAGATCGTTCTTATTACTCCGACAGGTTCGGGCGGGTTATCATGCATCGGCTCGTCTCGCCGGTCGCTGTTGCGCCTGTTGTTATTGTTCCGACGGACGGCTCGGTATTAACTGAGCCTCCCTTCTCGGATCAACCTCTCGACCTCGTCCCTGAGGTCATAGCACTCAGCCGTAGTGTGCCCGTTCTCGCCGTGAAACCGACAATATTTATTCTCGTTCCTCCGTGGCAGGTCAGACTTTAGCGGTGGTGGTCGACGCAGAACCTGGAGATGACTGATTTCATGGTAGACGTCCTCGATTCCCATAGTTAGGGGATGTAGGGGTCACAGCTTTGGCCGCTTATTTTCCCCCTGGCTCGTCGAGGCGCCGCCGCCCCTATTACTCGGAGCCGGGTTGTACCTTTGCTCTGCTTGCACCTGAGGGGGACCTCGGCGCTTCTTGCCGTTGTTCTGATTGCTCGCCTGCCCCACCTCTTCCTTGGCAAGGGTTGCTGCCTTGCTCTTCAAGGCTTTCTTTGCCTCCTCGGCGTTGATAAACCCCTGCGCCCTTCTCAGGAATTCCTGGTAGGTGTGGGGCGGTCTCCGGTCGAGGTCCGTGCTGTAGGGGATGTCCTTTTTCATGCTCGATAGTTCCCCCATCAAGGCCACTTCATCGGAGATTCCCTCAGTGGCGGCGACCTGTTCCCCAAACCGGGCTATCCAGTCCTTCAGGGACTCGTTAGGTCCCTGGTATACTCTCGAGAGGTTTTGTTTTGGTGGGATGTATTTCTTGACACCTATGAACTGAGTCAAAAAGGCGTTCTTCAGATCATCCCAATTGGTGATGGAGTTTGGTTTCAGGGATCTGAACCATCTCCTCGCGGAATCGGAGAGGTGATTCCTGAATGCCTGGCACATAACCTCCTCGGGGTATCCATGCAGAACCATGTGTCCTGTGTACACCTCCAAGTGGTCGTCCGGGTTACTCCTTCCATCGTATAGCGGGATGGGGGGCGATTTGTACTTGTCGGGAAGCGGCACCCGGATGATGTTTTCCGTGAACGGGTGGTCGTGAGACGTGTACATCTTGGCATCGACATTGACCGCCTCGGCCACCTTCCCTATAACTTGTTCGAAGTTGTTCAATCGACTCCCAATCTGCCTCTCCAGCCTAGCCATTTTTTCGGCCAAGGCCTTATTATCCACAGCGAGCTCTTCCTCTCTTGGCCGCTGGACGGCCTTCCCACGTCGGGCGTCGAGCCTCCTCCTGAGGTCTCCGCCGTGCACAGATGAAGACTCGACGGGGATGGCGTTCCTCCTACTCGAGGGGGCACGCCCCTGTTATTCACAGCTTGCGCCGCAGCCTTCTCCCGCGCTCTCCTCTGTGCCGCCCGTTGTCTGCTTCCGACAGACCTATTTGACTTGGTCGGATGGGGATCATTGGCTCGACTGTCACCGATCTCCTCGGTGTCACTGCGTTGGTCACCAATCTCTTGGCCCCCAACAACAGCGTTCACCAGGTTCATCGGCGCGTCTTCGAGCGGCGGCATTGGGTTCTGCCCGGCGGGGGCCGTAGCCATCCTTTCTACGGCTGCGGCCAGCATCTCGACCTGCCTTTGGAGCTGGTTGATACGGTCTGGGGGGCTCTCGACAGCCGGCGGGAGCGAGTTTGCGGAGGTCCCAGCAGCGGCGGCGTTTTGAGTCGCCTGGCTTATCGGGTTGGCCGATAGTAAGCGTGCATTCCTGGGAGGCATAGCTACTCTTTTTTGGTTCAAAACTGGGTTAACTTTCTGGGTTCAGGCCCTCCTTCTAGCGCCAATTGTTGACGGTGATTTTCCGACAACTTGTAGTTACCTCTCTCAAAAACACTCACGGCTCAATGAAAGATGAAAACTGAAAAATAATGTAAGGGAGACAACGATTTTATAGTGGTTCGGCAATAATTCTTTGCCTAATCTACTTGTGCATGCACTAGTCTTTCAACCGGTTACAAACTCTTTTCTTTTGTAATGAAATGATCTCTAACCCCTTTTCTGGGTTTTATTGGCTCTATTTATAGGCCTTTACATGTGAACGTGTATTCTCCGTTCCCAAGGAGGAAGCCATCCTCCGTCCTCGGTAATCGTGAGAGTAGGTGGGTTTTCATGATGACTATCCCGGGGAATGCGGCTGATCCTTCCTATCTGCCGCCTGACCCTCTGACTTTTGCAGTAGCAGTCGAATCAGCACTCCACTCCTCCAGTTGACAAGACAGCTGGTGGAGAGAGATGAGAGTTATACCCTGGCGCCGTGGCCTCCGGGCGCTGAGTTATCGCGCCCGGCACCCCTTCCCGCGCATGATCTCTCGGCGTAGATAATGACGTTCCCTCGGCGCCAGCGACATATCCTCAGTGATCACTCCTCGGTGTCTGTTATTCAAGAGGGTGGCCGATCTCTCGACCATAGTGTAACAGAGAAAAAAAGAAATTTTGGGGAAAGAACATGAACACAAAAAAGGAGGAAATTAAAAACTTAATGTCACTAATCAATCATCTAACTCTATGAAATTAGAATTACCTTCACTATATATATAGTTTTTTATAAGCTCAAAATGCATCTTATAATTTTTATAAGAAAAAACTTTTTTAAAAAAAATATTAGATTATTTTGTATTTTTAAAGTAATATATATAATTTCCCGCATTAAGTTTGCTAACTTGGTTCCTCACTGGCAAAAACATTAGATTTTTTACACCAATTCTTTTGAAATAAGTTGAAGTTTTTTTTTTTTTAAAAAAAGTTATTACGTGAAATTTAAGGAACCAAGTAAATGATTAAAATTAATAATTAAGTTTAAAGAAATTAAATGACGGTCTAATTCAGTCGGATCATTACACGGATATATTATTGTTCAAATGACCTTACGTATTCTAATAGATTATTTTTTTAATTTTGAACCCAAAAGCGGGTTAGCAATATTTTAATATGTTTGAAACATATATTACCCTATGTTAATTTTAAGGTTGGGATCCGCATGTGCATAACCATCTTTTTTTTCCCGCCGGGCCCTATAAGATAAGAATAACCATGTGATATACAACGATTTAGTGTAAAACCACTTGGTTATAATATGTTGTGTAATATACCTACATTACACATACATATATATATACACTCATATGGATAAATTTTTAATAGTTATGTTTCTTTGGTTATATGTATATATATGTATAATCCAAAATATGTATGGATCAAAAATAAATGTCCTGACGTGTGGAAAGGCGTTTATTAGAGATTCGTGGACTTTGGCACCGCAATTAGTGCTCTACTCCGTTAGGAAAGTCTTCCCAATAAAATACAAATTGCGGAATTTGCTATCACCAGTGTGGGTATCTCTCATAATCAGAAAACGAACTTGTAAAAGTAATAGCACTACTGGAGCATAAAATAAAATACATAAAAATGTAAATGAGAGCATAGTTAAAATTCTCTATTATTAAATGAAAAGACTAAGTATAATGTGTTTATTTAGTGGATCATACACATTTATATAATACTTTTTTTTATACAACAAAATCCCAATTTCCCTCAAATCTCATTTTACATGAGCTCTAATGCCACTAGACTAATGGCCAATTTGACATTACTTTTGCTGGTTGTTGTGTTGTTAGTAATAAGTTATTATGACCAAAAGCATATAGATGTTCGGTAAATATTTTTACAAAACTGCTGTGAATACAATAGGCAAAAATTTAAGTGTTTGATGAACTGTGTATAAAATTACAGTAGAGATTTATGATAACAAAAGTAGACATTCTTTAGGATATATTTATAGTTAGTTTTATTTCTATTTTTATGGTCAATATTTAAAATATAAAAAAAACATAATTTTAATTTTTAATGAAAATATTTCTTAAAAATTAATTACTTTTATTGATAGGGAAAAATTATCACTACTAAGTTTCTTATTTATTGTTATTATTTTAAATTTTTGATAACTACTAAATATTTAAATATTTAGCCTAATATACTTGTTAAAGATTTTCAATTTTTAAATAACTGTTCTAAAAATATATGTTTTTTTAATTTAGCATGGAAAATTAAAATAGGTCGATTGAGAATTAAGTTTTATTATAAAAACTATCTTCATAAATTTGGATAATAGCAGCAAAAGTTACTGTAGAAAAGTAACCCCTAACCCGCTTCTCAAATTATGTTGTTTAAAAGTAGTTTTTAGAATTTGTTGAACAAAAACAAAAATTACCAAACATACTAATCTGTTGTAGTTTCTTTAAAATGGCTAAAAACAACCTTTAGAAACAACGCCAAATGAGCCTCAAATAGTTATGGCCCATATAATATTTTCCATAACAAATTAAGGACATAATTATTTTTGTTTAACAATTTACATTTAGTGAAAGAAAATTTTGAAACTACACGTGCCCCCAATGAGATTAATGCGGTTCAACTAATATTGATTAGAAGAACAACATTTAAGAGACATGTAGGAAAAAGACTTTTAAATTATTGTTTTAAGAGTTTAGATTTGAGGTTTTCATTATCTTGTTGGTTATCCCTTTATTATTTATTTGTCATGTCATTTAAATTAGATACGAACTAAAAACTAAAAATGCTTAAATAATTTATGACGTATTAAAATTTAATTAGAGAGACAACCATAGACAGCAGATTTGATTCTTCTTTTGATAATTTGCCCTCATTTTCTTAAAATACGAAGGAATGATACTCAAAACACCCCCTGTATTTTACCCAAAGAATACTTTTGCTTATTTTATTATGCAAATGCCGAAACCATATGTGTTTGTAAAATAATATTCAAAATACTCTTGAAGGAATTAAATTTTTTAAAATATTAAAATTACCCTTCTCAGTCTTTATTAAATACAATTTAAAATATTATTAAATTAAAATACTAATTAAAATCAATCTTAAGGAATGAAAACTTCTCAAAATAGTTGCAGTATTTGTTCATTGGAATATTGAACATTTTTTAATTTTTTTTATTTAAATATTTAATTAAAGCATATCTAAAGTAACATTTGATATGGATTTTTTTGAACACACATTTGATATGGATTGGGAAGCCAATCTTGGTATTTTTAGAAATTTAATTGTTATCAAAAGGTTTTTTGAGTATGATTTTGTAAACACAAGGTCATTTTGAGCATTTATGTAATAAGACGAGTAAAAATGACATTTAAGCAAAACATCAGGAGTATTTTAGGTATCTTTCCAATTAACACAGTTGTTATCTAAAAAAAGTTGCCAATCGGTGATTGACTAATTGTCTTGATAATCATCAGCAACCGTATTGATTGGTCGATGTCACAAATGTTTGATTAACCAGCTGTGATTGACATCAATCAACAGTCATTTTTTATTTTCTAAAACAAAAAGAAAAATTCTGACATTTTCTTAAAAGCGTTGGCCAAAACCCGCTAGCTCACGTAATTTCTCAATATTTATTGGATGCTTGCTTTACCAATGAAGATAAATTAGCATAAACAAATTTGGTCCAAGTATCCATGGCAACATCATCAAGATGATCATCAGCTTATAAATCGTGGCGTCCATACCTTCACACAGGGCAACATACAATTCTTCTTTCTTACATCATCGGCCATGCATTATGTCAAAGTTAGTAGTTTACTCACTAACCTTTGTTGATTATATATATATATATATATATGGATTTAATTTTAACGGTTACGTTGTTCCATCGGTGGATATATTAGTAGGCGATAAGTGCTAATTTTTCATGTTTCTCAACGCACACAGATTTTTAATTTTTCATGTTTCTCAACGTACGCAGATTTCTACCGTGACAATACAACCGTGCACTAAATGACAATATATGGTGCATAGGCATACAAATACATTCACTAACTTTTTGTGAATTTTAGAGTTCCGAAGTTTGAGCTAATCCACTAGACTTAAGGACGTCAAATATGATTAAGCTTGTAATCATTTTAATAAAAGAAACTACACGGAAACATAATTATATACTAATCGAATAAAATATTTCAAACTATTGTCTCTACGTATCCAATTTGAGTTAACTTGTCGATGAATAGTAGATGGAGTAACAATGATTTATTTATTTATAAAAAGAAAGATTACAATAATAACACCACATATAAATATCTGAATTTCTTGTCCAAGCAATTTTTTGCACGTAATTTTGATCATGGTTTTCAATAAAAAAAGTACGAATGCAAAAAGAAAACTATATGCTAAATATTGTCATCTCCTAAAGATAGAGAAAAAGACAGAAAAATAAAAGAGCACAAATTAAATCTAGGACAAAATAGAACCCCTCCAAAAAAAAAAAAAAAAGGGAGAAATTTAATAATAATATTATCAATTGATTAATCTTCTTGCTTTGGGGGCAACTTCTTAAGAAACACCTTGCCTTTATTTTTTATTTATTCCACACGTACTTCTATTAACAAGGGAAGCTCCCACGTTCCCTTGCCAGAAGTCCTTCCATGACGATCTTCCTCTTGCACTCCGACGAATTCTCCGACGGATCAGTCAAATCGGTCATGACCTTAACATTAATCCAACGAGCCACGAAGCAAAACCACGTCGAAGTGTAAACAATAGCACAAATCTTACCCCAAAAGACCAAGACCAAGAGACTAATAAGCATTAAGAACAAACCACTCTTACAAGTAGTATCATACCCTCTTTGCCTATATTGTTGTTTAACATTTTCGTACGTCGGCTTTGACTCGGTTGAGTTTGACGCAAACGACGTCGGTTTGGCGACCAAGGATGACGAACATGAAGGACAATAACTCGTGGCCGTTGAGGCAGAGGGAGATGTGGCTAAAGCAGATGCGGTACGTGAAATAATTCTTTGGCCAAAGCCAAAATCAAAATCAAATTGGTCTTTGTGTGAAGACTTTTGATAACTGTACCTTGCACTCTCGCTTAATGAATGTGATGACTTTTTATCTGATTTTCCTTTCTTGATCTTCCTAGCCTGTCACATAGAAACCACACATTATTATTATTATTATTATTATTATTATTATTATTATTATTTAAAAATGATTTAAGCTCTTATTTTATTTCATGAGATAAAAAGAAATTAAAGCGTAAAGTAAACAAAGTGTCTGTGACATGAACTGAAAAGATAAACAAGTTACAAAATTTTGGACAAAGCTTATCCGATCTAATCACAAAGAAATATTAAAACTTGAACCTTAACCGTTTCAGCAATATTACATAAAAAAAAAAAAAAAGAATGAAATAAGCGCAAAAAAAAAAAAATCAATAGTACTTTTTTAAGGATAAAATAATTGAAAAATTGAAGGTTACCTACATAATCACAAGAAAAAAGAAAACAAATTTATACCAAACAAAAATAGATGTTCACTTTGCTTACAAAAGAAACGTCGAGATTTGTTTATATGAACATGTACTAATCAACATATAGTTAATATTACACAAAAGCTGATAGTATAATACAAGAGGGATGAAAGACTAAACTAAGAAAATTCAATTAATTGTTCTTTTTCAGAAGAAGAAAAATGGAAATTGGAAGTTATCTAAAGTAATCCCAAGAAAAAACCTAGAACCTCACTTTACTGACAAAAGAAACATCGAGATTTGTTTATTTGATTATATATGTGTATATATATATATATATATCAATAAATAATTTATATTACACATATAGTTATAAATTACAAGCAATATATATTTGTTCCCGATGTAAAAGCACAAAAATGATAATTATACTTTAGAGAAATGAAAGATTGAAAAGCCAGTTATATATACTTACCATGGATGCTTCAAACAAAACTGCCTTCAAGACATGGGAAAACCTACGACTGCCGCCAATTTTCTTTCCGGCCGGAAAATCCTCTTCCTTAATTGCTTCGAACGACAAAGATTTCTCGTCGTCTTTTTCCGACAGCGCTTTTTTGGGAAACACAACGCTTTCCTTGTTCCTCTGTACGGCGATGTACGTGAGAAACGGATCGTTGATTTCCCTGCCCGAACCGTCCGGTTCGAGCACAACCGGTCTAAAACACATGAACAAATTATTCCCCTTTCTCATCATGTTCTTGTTCTCATATTTTTCCTTCTTCGTAGTAGTAGTGTCTTTCAAGACCATTTTGCCAATATTAATTTTCTGGGTTGTGATCAGTTTTTCTGATATTTTTTATAGAGAGAGAGGGAGAGAGAGAGAGAGAGAGAGAGAGAATTTAGAAGGTCATGGGTGGATTTGTCTTGTTGGCGCGTTGGAGTAAACCAAGGTTTACGTGGAAGAGTTTTTGTTTTGTTTTTGTGGGGGTTATTGGATTGAACGTGGGCCGGCTATATCGATTCCTTCGACGGTAACTGAAAAAGAAAAGAAGAAAAAAAAAACTCGTTTTCGGCAATAATGATGAATAGGAATCTTAAGGGCCAAATAATACGAAATTAAGGAGTAGGTTTTAATTTCTAGATTTTGAATTTTTTTTTTTGTTAAATTGCACGCATATATAAGGGGGCGTTTGATATGCAGTAATCTTAAGAATAAGAATAAAAATCTACAATATTACCACATTTGGTACAAGAATTGTAATTTTTAGATTCCCAAGAAAGTGATTACCATGAGATTCACTTTTCCTCATTTTAAGGTAATTTGAATACCACCCAACATGGTGTTATTCAAATTCCCAGGAATCTCAAAATCATGGGAATATTATTATTATTATTATTATTATTATTATTATTATTATTCTGCATCCCAACCACAGTGTGGTGGTTGTTGAGATCGAAAATGTCAACAAGTTAAAGATGGCTCTCTATGTTAACCACACCATATCGTTTCAAGAGTATGGAGAGAAGAACAAACGACGAACTGAACTAGTCATGGAGATTAAAAGGATTTTCGAAGAGCTGAACATAAAATACTATCTGCTGCCGCAAACAGTTCATCTTGGCCAGAGTGTTTCAGACACAAACGCTATCCAAAGATGAGTTCCACTTTGCACTGCTCAAGCTTCCGTTGGTTAATCCTCGTAGTAAGTTATCGTCCCTCTTCTGTTAATGTTCCTTCTTTTATGTATACTTTTAAGAATTTTGGCTTTAGATTCTTGTTGTGGTCTTCTACTTTAAGTTATGGAAGGACCATCTTATGATTTTGAGGAGAATTTCTTGCGAGGGTGTGAGGAAAAACCTACCTGAACTTGATGAAAAGAAACAACAATGCCTAACTGACTATTGGTAGTTTAGTAGAGTATTATTAAAGGCTTACTAATATTATTAATATTATTAATATTATTATTTTATTAATATTAATATTTTATTAATATTTTTATTTTTATTAATAATAATAATAATATTATTTTTATTTTTATTAATATTATTAATATTATTATTATTATTATTATTATTATGAATCTTCTTCCATGCAAACAACCAAACACAATAATGTAATATTCCTGGAAATTTAAAAAAGATTATTGTATGGAACCAAACACAGTAATGTATTATTCCTATGAATCATATTACCCTCCATCACTTTTCTGAGAATATGATTCCTACTGATTCCTGCATACCAAACGCCCCCTAAAAGTCATTTGCATGTTGCATCCCAAACTTTTAATTTTGACATTTAGAATATCCTAAATTTTGCAATCTTCAGCAATGTAGTCCAATCAATAACGGGCTCTTAAAAAATGTCAGTTAAGATTTGAAAAACCAAATTTTAAAAAGTTCAAGGTCTAACTTAGGCTATTTTGTACAAACACTCCTGAATTTTTTAAATTTGGTAATTTAATCTTTAAACTTTTTTTTTTCTAACAATCAACACTCTTAACTTATAGTTTTTGACACTTTCAACCCTTGTTGCTCAAAGTTGCTAACTTTTGATTGTTTTTTGCACCTAACTTGCAAATGATAACCTAATAAGGGCATTGTTGTTCATTTTTGTTTAGTTTCAATACAAATACATTTAAAAACTTGAACTTAATTTAATTATAACTTAAACTTTAATCTAAAATTTAACATGAAATTTTATTAATGTCAAACAAAAATATTATCAATACGCTTATTAGGCAGTCACTTATAAGTTTAGCGCAAAAAAAAAAAAAATCAAAATTTTAGCGAATTTAAGCAAAAAGGACAAAAGTTCTAACTTGTTTAGGAATAGTGTCCTTACAACATGAGATGTAATAAGAATATTTATTATTTAATTAATAAAATAATTTATTCATTATTTATGTGCATGTATTATTAAATACTTTATGAATATCATTAAAAATTCCATCATTATTGATGCGAGAGGATAATATTTAAGAATAATAATCAAATAATGTTCTTAATGAATTTAATTAAAGTTATAGAATCTTTAGTTAAAACATTACTAATAGACGTCATTCCCATTAAGAATGGAATGGTGTTATTTGCATCACTAATATAGAAGGATATTGAATGAGTGTATTATGTATAATAAGATTATGTACATTTAGGACACAGACAGAATTTGATTTTCTAAAGAAAATCAAATTTGAGTCTACCGATTGTCATATATGAAATTATATTAATCCTGAGTTATTAATAGACTCCTATTTATAGGTTTGTATATTTTGACTTACTTGGTACGGATTTCAAGATCATAAATCCTATTCCTTGTATTTTGAAAACATAATGAAATGGATAGCCGGGAATGCTTATATACGAGATGGAATCTATTCCTTCTTTTTTGAAGAAGTAAAAAATAATAATTCCTTTGAGAGTTGATTCGATACTTGAATAAGTAATGAGCTCATATTTATAAATGTGTTTTATGAATATACTATTCATTAGAGAATCAATGATACTCAAAGATAAAGATGTAATTAGAGAGGTTAACAGATTTTGCCTAACTCTAGTTATGAATTATTTATAAAGTATTGATCTAGATGTAATGACTATATTGAATGGACATTTCAAGTTCTTAGAAGTAAATTACGTCTATAATTTCAAGAGTGCAATTCTAAGTTTTTAGTGGAGTAACTTTTAGAATTAATAGAATTAATTAATTAAAGAGTTTAATTAATTATTAATTTTATTAGAGCTTGAAATTATAGGTCCATGAGTCTCTGCGTCATTATTGTAATATTTACAAGATAAGATGAATTATCAAGATTTAATATTACTCGAAATAACTAATGTGATTATTTAATTAAATTAGTTTTGAAACACACTGTGGTGAGACCACAGGAGGTCACACGCCTAGGCACAGGGAGGTGCAGGGAGTGTATGACACAGGTAGAGTCTCACTATGATTGAGCTGCTTGCTCTCTAAGAAATCTGGTTTACTTATTTGACAAGTTTTCCAATCAAATTCAAAAGAAAAGTGAAGTATGACTTTATTTAGATTTGAATTTGAGATAAAATTGGTAACTTGATAAAGGAGGAGTTTTCTCTCTCTCCTACTGTAAATTTGCGCCAACCATAAGGAGGTCTCCCTGTGGTGTGTCCGGCCATATAATAGAGGGAAGAGAGAGAATTTTCTTTCTAAAATTAAATGAGAAATTGTATTTTATTGAGATTAAAATATAGTAGTAACTAGTTTTTTTATTACTTTTCTTCAAGTTATAGCAAAAGGGTTCTCCCAGTATTCTATAAATATGAGACAATAAAAAATTGGTGTAGAGAATTTTTGCTCTCTATTTTCCAAAGATAGCCGAGTTAGAGAGAGAAAAAAAGAAGAAAAGTTCTAATTCTCAATTTCTTCATATACATGTGTTGATAGTGAAGGAATACAAATTAGAAAGTGACCTAATCCGATAGTTCTTTATTAGAGCCCACACTCTAGGTCTTACAAATTTTAAGGACTAGACGAGAAAGATTCGAGTTTTTCAAGAAAGTTTAGAGCTTGGACTGTTCGTGGTTAAAGACGTCAAGTTATCCGCCTAATCTTTCGTTAGGTATCTATCTTTATAAATTTATATAATGAATTTATTATTGCATAAATTAATATAATATATAGAGTATTAAAAAAATTTATGAGAATTTTTGTTATACACAATTTGCAATACCACGCTTCTATATTCAAAAACGCTTTGAAAACCAACACTTACCAACCAATGAAAAATTTCGGGTGCATTTGTGTAAGTTAATTGATTTCGGTTAGCTAATGGATCATAGTTGCAATAAGTTTTCAAATTTAGGGTCCTGTTTGTCCAATTTGAAAGTTTGAAATCCAAATTACCAAATAGTAATAAATTTAATATGCAGAAATACAATTAAACCCTTTTTTTTTATTAATTTCACAAATTATTTCTGAACCTTATAGTCAATTTTATTTTGGTCCTTAACTTTTAAAACAGTCCAAACTCGTCCATGATTTATTAGTTTGTTTTAGTTCTAGCTCTTTTCATCAATTAGATGTTTAAAAACATAATAGAATATGCACGTGATGCTTGTAAAAAATAGTATCTTAATTATATAACACGGAATATGCATGTGTGACAAAAAATGTAAAATAACACTATGTTAACTGAATATCATCCGTATTTTGTTCTGTTTTTAAAACTCAATTGATGAAAAGGAATAAAACAAAAAAAAAAATTAATAGATTAGTGTTAAGTTTGAGTTGTTTTAAAAGTTAAGAACTAAAGTGAGATTGACGACAAAATTAAATACCCATTTCTCGAATTAACCCTTATCTTTTGATTAATTGCAGGGTAGATTCTGAACTTTTAAGTTTGCGGCGATTTCATATCCATCTAATTTTGTTGAAAAAATCTTACTTAAATTTTAATGGCATTAGCAGTTCTTTTAAGTTTGTGTTGTACATGTCTTGGTCTCAATCAATTAGAGTTTTCTATTGAATTATAGAGGTCTTTAATAAAGAACTAAATATGTGCTCGATAGTTAGCGTGCCCTTTTCGATTTCTTATTGTTAAAACTTTGTTTTATCCTTTGTGCATTTTTATTAAAATTTATTGGGGAATGTGTCATGTGGTCGGTCAAGCGATACGTGTATTTTTTTTATTTGAAATACAATTACTTTTTAAAAAATATATATGCACATACAACGCTTACTACAAGGAAAGAACGATTCACCTAGCACAAATCTTAATAGATGAAGCCTTTGATTCTCATTCCATATGTAAACTTTTCGTTGTTTTATGGTGAGTAAACTTTTCTCCTCAGTTATTGCTGACCTTTTTTTATCTTTTCTATTTTTTCTTTTAACAAAGTAGTTGCTACTACTGGTGATTTTTTTTTATTACTTACAAAAAAAGCATAACCTATTAATATGCTAGGTGAACTAAAAAATCTTTTTTATTTTTTTTAACAAAGTATTTTACTCTCACACAACATCACATCTTAACTCGAATTAAAAACTCAAATTAGCGAACCAAACGGCCGTAACTATTTAGTTCTAACCCGTGTTGCGTTAAGGAAGTCTACATTGACTTGGACTTGGACGAATACCAATTAAAGTGGAAAAACGACTTGGACTTTGATTTGTGACCCAAAAGGCCTCATCAACATTGACTTATTCGTCCTCTTGGGGACCATGCGATGGTTTCTTTACAGAAATGCCTCTGAATCATGGTTTGGATTGACTCATTCCAGAGCAAAAAAGTAGGCTCATTTAACTTTCCATACTCAGTATTTTAAGTTTATTAAAAAATGTATCCTTTATTTTTTTATTGCTGTAAATGTAAACCGTGGAATTATATTTAAGAAGTAAATATATAACTTTTCTCAGTCAACACTAAATTTTAACCTTTAAAATTATTAAATTAATCTTAGTGGCAGTCACTTTGATTTTTGATTGCTATTAATGCATTCCATTAAATCACTCCACTAAGATTAATTTGGTAATTTTAGAGGTCCAAATTGTGTGTTGAGATTGAGTAGGTACAAATTTACCTATTAAATGCAATTCTAAGGGTATACAGTGTAGCAATCACAAATCAAATATATACTTCTCAAATAAATCTAAAATACATGATATAAAAAGATAAATAACCTAAAAAAGTATTTGAAGAAAATGTCACGCCGTTCGGTTTTTCTATGTTGAGAATACCCCAAATTATATACCTTTACGGCTAAAAACAAAATTATGAGTGATACCCCTAAAATTTATAGATACCCTCAACGATTAATATTCTTCTGATAAAGAGTTGAAGAATCTATCCTTTTTTAGATTATTATTTTTATAATACTTAATTTAACCTTCTCTTTTCATACGCCCACTCAACATTAAGCTTTAAGCTTGATTTAATTTACAAAATAATAAATCGCTTTCAACTGTTAATATTGTTATATTTCCTTTTTAAAATTATTGTAATTCATTAATTATTATTATTTTTTATTTGTCATTCATCTTTTTTTAATTACTAGTCACCCTAAAATTTTCATTGTATTATATTATTATTTTTTTGAATGGTTCATTATAACATTTGTTTCTATGAATGTTAGTCCCCTTCTTAATAAATTAATTCTACAATTGAGGGAAAAATGGATGTACTTTGATTTTGATTTAACTTCTCTTCTATATTAGATCAACAAGAAAAAATGGTCTAATTTTAAAAAAGTGATGAAGAAGTCCTACAACAGAATTGAAAAGGAGGCAAAGTTCACATGTTCGATAGCACCACACTCATGGTAAAGGGGTTAGATCCAATATGTAAAGCAATAATTTAATAGTCAGTTCCCGGAAAAAAAAAAAAAAAAAAAAAAAAAAAAAAAAAAAAAAAAAAAAACAGTCAGTTCGGTTATATTTGTAGTTTTCCAACTTTCTTTAACTCTCTCACGTCTTTTTAGCTTTATCCCGGTAGACTCGTGTCTGCCCTCGGTGATTTCATCTGTTGTACAGAATGATCATTTGAACTACATTCTGGACCCAAAAAAAAAAAAAAAAATCATATTTATATGATAAAAAAAAAGTGGCGTACCCAATATATAATAATGTCATGCCTATATATGGTATAAGAAGAGACAGTGAAAGTCACACTTTGGTGATCAATCAAAAAAAAAAAAAGGCAGTGACGTAGAGTGATCATCATGCTCATATATAGCTGGAATATCTATAAGTTTTCACCTTGCATGGATGATATTGTTCATAATTCACGCCACATAATCATGAGGATTAATTTCCTTCTTGTTGTTGCTATACTGACTTTGACGTTGCCTATATATATTGTTACAAAAATTTTCACATACATTATCATCATGAACGTCTTATTAGTTGTCCAAATATATATATATATATATATATATATATATATATATGATTTGGCATTGTAAGTTACGTGGAAAGCTTTAGAGTGTGGCTGACCAGTTTTGTTTCTTCTTTTCCTCTTCAATAGCAAGCATTGATCCAACAGGACAACCCCAGAGTTCAGAAATCCCAACTGAAAATCTTCATTGTAGGCATTGTTGCCTACAATGCTACGCAAGTATATATGTCGCAAACAAGTAATAAAGTGTACCGAGTACAGATATCATTCCCACGAAGATTGATTCACCAATTGTATAATGTAGAAATCATGTCAAACACCAAATTAAGTAAAGAAAGTTAATTTACTTGTTAGGACTTTAGTTGGCAATTTGTTGGCATTGGTGGTAAAAATTTAAAAACAAGTATTTTTGGCAACTTACGTTTATGGAGAAGATCGGATGTGTTTTTGGTTGCTTGATTGCTTCAAATATGAAATGTACTTTTCTTCATAGAAATCAGCTTTTGAAAGGAAGTATCCTAGAAGATTGGGGATTAATAGAAGGAAGGAAGTATCCTAGAAGATTTGTGAGAAATGGAAAGTTATTGCATATCTGGAAACTGAATATAGTTTCTGTTTTTGAAAGTCAACTATTGATCCAAAGATGGTAAATTGATAATTGGTGATTTGATTGATATTTGATTGAGTTTCCGCAGCTGGATGATCTTTCTCTCTCTCCTAGGAATGTGTCCAGATTCAAATATCAGTTTTGGAAAGCTATGTTGCAGTTATTGTTGCAACAAAAATCTGCAACAGATTTGGTTCAACGAATTAATTGAAGAGGTGTCAAGCTATTCACACTTTGCTTATTTATTCAAAGTGTCCCTAGAGTCTTTAGTGACCAGGATGATCAGTTTTTTTTGGGTTGTGAGATAGGGATGAGCACTTATATTCAGAGAGATGTTTGAGTATTTTTCGGGAGAAAAACTTAGTTGGAGGGATTCCAATGTTAAAAAGTCGAGAAGATCTCGATGTTCAAGTCCATCAAAAAATTGCAAGTTCATAGGCGTCTTCTTAGAGAGGGAGTCTCGGGTAGATTAAGTCCAATTGAATTGTAAAAGAGTTCTTAGTGGATTGTGTTGGAAAATTAATGGCATCGAGTGCGCAGCGGAATTTAAAAATTTTAATCAACGTCAAAGCCAAACAAGAACATGTTCATGATGCTATATAACATAAATACTAAAGATCTAAAACATACCTTTTGAGATTTCAGGAAACTGCACGTCTGACAGATCTAAGTGTTCCAAACAGCAACCGGAAGAGCCTCAACCAACTGGTCTTCTTTGCTATTCTCATTTCCACGATCGGTGTGCGGGTGGGTACACGTCGTTTAGTCTCCTCTAGGTATTCTTGATCTCCTTCCAATCACAAGAGAGCCAAAGAAAAAATTGTTCTTGAGAATTAAACAATTTTCCCTCTCAGGAATCTTTTATCAATAGCCTCCAAAAAGTCTCTCAAGTGATCTAATGAGTAATGTGACTTAATAGGCTGTTTATAGTGTTTTGGAAGTCATACTTCCGTAACAATTAGGTTTCCCAAAGTTCTAATCGCATCCAGAGTCGATTTTCCCACGTCAGCATGCATTTTACGTTACAACCGGTCGACCGGTGACAGAGACGTTATAACTCACCGGTCGACCTGTCTTCACTAACCGGTCGACCGGACCCTGTCTGCACTGACGAAAGTTGTTTTTCCTAGTTTTTCAATACGGGAAACTTGCATAAAGCCTCAGTTTTGATTCAA
>NW_010365758.1:110467-132863 GCF_000414095.1 Morus notabilis
CACTGATAATGCATAAGAGGATATCATTGACTCTTTATAGGAGCTATGGATTCCACTATCTATGAATAACGAATCTACGCATACACGAGTCATACCCCCAATGTACCGGCAAGCGTACCTTTACATAATGTCAGGATGTCTCCCTTTAGTACATCAAAGGATACAAGTTAAGTATACAGGTTCATCATCCATCTCAGGATTAAGATGACAACATATAATTCGTCAAAAGTGAATTATTTTATTCAAACAGAGTTATTAATTAAAACAATTCAACTTTGGTCCGATCCAATATAGATTTCACCATTAGAAACTATATCAATGTCTACACCTATGGAGTCCCACCTCCGACGACCAAGACAAGCCGTCTCCGTTAGGAAGTAGACAACATAACAATCTTAACATGAATAAAGCGCCCAACTTTATTCCCTCGATTATGGATCATAAGATTTAGACTATCATCTTTAGATTCTTGTCTTCCGCATGTTCTTCACATTACATGCATGACCTAAAGATTTAGAATGACAATCTCAGACTTTCAGTTTGCTTATCATACATTCAACTATTATGAACATAAAGAGGACAATTCATAGATATATAAAATAAACAAATCTTTATTAATAGTCAAAATATCTCAAAGAATATTGTTACATTTATTCCTAAGGGCATAAACGCTAACAGATTGTTCATCATTTTGGTATGGCCCCGCGGAGTAAGTTGTGACCGAACCGAAATACCATTTCTCTCGTGTTCTTTTATTTTACGTTTCTGCATTATTTGTATTGTCTTACAAAGTATTAAGAGACTCAAACCGGTACCAACAATTGGTATCAGAGTGGGTCACTGACGTATATTTTGGTGAAATCCTGGTGTACTGGTTAATTTTGCAGGAATGGATGTCATGAGAGAAGGATGATCTGTGATCAAACCATTGTTTCTGGAAGGTGTAAATTACCCCTATTGGAAGGCTCGCATGAAAGCTTTCATTAAAGCTATTGATGAGAAGGCATGGCGATCAGTCTTAACCGGATGGACTCATCCAACAACTAAAGATGATGAAGGCAATACCATCCCTAAGCCAGAAGAGAAATGGTCCAACGATGAGGACAAGCTAGCAAATAGTAATTCAAAAGCATTGAACGCCATTTTCAATGTTGTGGATGTTAATCAATTCAAATTGATTTCCACATGTGAGTCCACAAAAGAAGCTTGGGATATTCTTCGAACTGCACATGAAGGTATGGATGTTGTGAAGGCCTCAAAGTTTCAAATCCTCAAAACTCGTTTTGAACGTTTACGAATGGAAGAGGATGAGTGTATTGCCGATTTCAACTCAAAGCTTTGTGATATTGCTAACAAAGCCTTCACCCTTGGAGAAAAATATTCTGACGCCAAATTGGTGAAAAGACCTTGAGGTCACTTCCGGCACATTTCGCTTACTAAGTGACAGCCATCGAAGAAGTAAAAAATGTTGAGAAGATGAGACTTGATGAATTCATAGGTAGTCTTTAAAACTTTGAGATGAACTTTAAGGATAAAAGGAAAAGTAGAGGAATTGCTCTTCAAGCAGATTATGATGATATGTCCACCAAAGATGAGACCAACGAAGATGAGGACTTGAGTGAGTCTCTTACTTTACTCACCAAAAACTTCAATAAAATGCTGAGAAAGATCAACAAGAAAGGGAGATTTGGAGAGAATTCAAAGAATAGAAATTCTCAAAAGAAGAATTTTAACTCTCAACAGTTTGAAGAGAATGAAAGAAATAAGGAAATACAATGCCGAGAATGTGAAGGATTTAGACATATTCAAGCGGAGTGTGCAAACACTCTCAAGAAGAGAAATAAGGCTGCCACGACGTCTACATGGAGTGATGATTCAGATGAAAGTTAAGAGATGCAGATGATCACACAGTAATTATGTGGCTTTCACTGTAAGAAATGAATTCATGGATAAAAATTTGTTTAGCACTGATAATGTTGTTGTAGAGTTTGTTGCAACAGCATCTGCAACAACCTCTGGTGGAGTTGTTGATGATACAGATTTCGAGGATGAAACTGAAGATGATAGTGACGATGATGACCTAAGTCTTGAGAAAATTCAAGAGGCTTATAAGAAGATGTACAGCAAGTGGCTTGTTGTTTGCAAACAAAATAAATCACTTGAAGATGAAGTTGCTGTCTTAACAAAGGAAAGAGATGAGTTGAAGAAGGCTACAACAAATTATGAAATCTTGGCAACAAAGCATCATAGAAAGGTTGCTGAGACCAGAATTGAATTGGAGCAGACCCAGAAGAATTTAAGGATGCTAAACTCGGGCACTGCAAAATTTGATCACATACTCTCATAATAAAAAACTTGTGGTGATCATTCAGGCCTTGGCTACAAGGGTCAAGAAATTTCTGAGAAGACTGTCTTTGTGAAAGGAGCCACCAATACTATGATGCAGTCCTTTAAGAAATCTCAGGTAAGATCATACAAGAAGTTTGTTGCAAAGCCTGTTGTAACAAGACAAGCAACAGATAGATTTGTTCCTATCTGTCACTATTGTAATTTGCCTAGCCACATTAGACCTAGATGTTACAAATACTTAAATGCCTTAAAAAGAGGCATGATCATTAATCCACCAAATTCTGCATTCACAAGAAGGACACCTAAAGCAAAGATTAATGTGTAAAATAAATTTTCTAGACGTGTGTGGGTAAGGAACTCTAATTTAAGGTATCATGGGCCTTACACTTCTTTTAAACTAAAGACTATGCAAGTATACATGTCGCAAATAAGTAATAAAGTATACTGAGTACGGATATCATTCCCACGAAGATTGATTCACCAATTGTATAATGTAGAAATCATGTCGAACACCAAATTAAGTAAAGAAAGTTAATTTACTAAAACTCACTACAATAATATAAAATGAAGAAAAACAGTTTCAAATGCAAGCAAAAAGGTGGCAAGAGCACTAGAGTACAAGTACAGAGCATAACCAGTGATTTAAATAGGCCAGGATTACTAATTTCTCCTCAATTGTAAGTTTAACAGTAATTGATGTAGGAATGCTATAGCATAAATTACACCTGTTAACCAAAATTTAGTTTGATGCATAAAATTCTTCCGAATTATTATGATTAAAAATTCTTCAAACCATTTTCAACATATTCCTATGTGAATCTAGTTATCAGAATGCAATTTTTAATACCTGTTTCTCTAGGTTATACAAGATGAACAATATATTCCTATACCATTCACAAATCAATAAACTCAAACAAAAGTATTGAATTTGCATCATCCATGTTAGATCCAACTAAAATCAACATTTCAAGTATTAATCTTAGTCTAGTATCCTATAATTGATCACCAATCAAGAATAGAAATAATCAATCAACACACATGATTGAACAAGAATAAAATCAGTAAACATTCTAGAAGCAAACTATCTTTCTTACAACTTTAGTTTTATTAACAATCCTAGCTAAGAACAACTTAGTTCATGGCCAATTTTACAAAAACCAAGTTCCCAGAATAATTCAGTTTTCAATAAAGATCACAATTCAAAAACAAAGAAGTTGAGGACAATAGAGAGATAAAAGAGATTTTAGCTTATTTGGAGCTTGAATCTCTCGATTCCTCCTTCTTTCGGTAGACTTTCTCCAGTAGCTCCCTGCTTCCTCTCTGTCTCTATGGTGCTCTCTTTTTTTTCTTTTTTTTTTCTCTCCCCTTTTCATTGGTGCGGCACTCTTTTAAAATGGATGTACTCTTCATTAGAGCACCAAAGGACGTTGAGCTGTCACTCAGTGAGTGGTTGGGTCTAAATAACTCTGCATAGCATCCTCCCTTCGTGTACTTTTGTCTTTTTCCATCACAAATGTGCACGCTAATGTCATCCACAAATGTTGCTGTTGCTAGTTTTGTTGCGGCAAAATGCTACAACATTTTGCTTCAACTTCCTGAAATCACACCACGAGAACTTATAACATAACTCAGCCCTTTTTAATTCATTTTTCTTCAAATAGACCTTAGATTTAGCACATATCCTGATTTTAGCATGGCAGAGCGCACTCTAATTTCTCGAGTTATTAGGCATGCCTAAACACCAAACAAAAATATCATAAACAGTAAACAACCCACTTTGAACTCGGATCAACAACTGAAACCCCTAGCTTTCTTTTTTTTTTTTTTTTTTTTTGATGTATAATAATAGCCTATAATATTTGGAATAACTTCATCCACAACTAGATCTATCGTGGTCTTTTCTTGTCTGATCATTTTATAGCCTGCCTAACAGGATATATAATTTGTTTCGCTTCTCAAAGTTTATCTACACAATAGACGGATATGTATGAGTCAATTTCTAAAGAACTGTTGACTTTTCTTTTATTATGTTTCTTTTTTTTGAAGGAAATATATATAGTTGGCCTCCAGATACTAAATATTGCAAATCGTTCTTGGCAATATATATGTGTATATACTAGTCATAAAAGCGTGCTTCAAACACGTGATTTATTTAAAATAATAGTTATACAAGTTGTCAAGAAAAAAAAGAAAGAAAAAAGAAATAAACACTATTAGAAAGAGCATGTTTAGCGACGGCACCTTTAACAACGATAATTGTCGTCACTAATAATGAATAACGTCACCGCTAAATATTGTCATCAGAAATGTTGAGGAGGCTTCTGAGGTGGAGTAGATTGTCGTTGCTAATACGTTCATGATGTCAGCAAAATTTTATGCGGTTTTGATTAGTGCCAAAAATAGGCATTTAGCGATGACAAGGTCGTCGTTAAAAGTGGGGTGACCCATTATGTGCGGGAATTTAATAATTTTGGTGCTACAAAATATTTCTACGCACCTAATGTTGTCAGTAATTGTGTAGGGACGACAAAAGTCACGTTAAATCCTACGAAATACAAAATTTCACCGAAAAATATGCGGTGAAATTTGGCTCATGGAAGGTATCTTTCATACATTTTGTCGGTAAAAGTTTTATCGTCGCTATATCATTAAGTTTTAATATTTTAATTAAATGTCGTTATGTTGTCATCATATAGCGATGACCATTTATTGTTAGCAACAACAAATGTCATGGCTAAAAACCTTATTAAAACTACCCAGTCCCGATTCTTTCCCCCTTTTTTCCTCACCTCTCTCTCTCTCTCTCTCTCTCTCTCTTCTGCTCTACTCTCTCTCCCCCTCCCTCCGGCAACCTCTTCTCCAGCTGAGCCGTCCACCATCGTCGGCCGTATCTTCGGCCGCCCCTCTCACCAGCCACCACTTTCCTTAACTCTCCCTCTCTTTTTAGCTCGCTTTCTCTCTATCACAATGATAAGTTGATTTTTCATCAATTTATCCCCTTCATATATTGTAACTTTTGAGCAAATTTCAGTTAATTTGTCACTAGTTTTATGTTTACGTTAATCTGTTTTGTAGGATTTACAAAGTGGAGAAAATCGAGTGAAAAAGATACAGAAGTCCATGAAAATCTCCATTTGTGTGGGCTGCAGCGCACTAGGAGCAAGCCAGCCTGAGACTTCCAGAGAGCATTCTAAGAAAGAATTCTAGAGAGCATTCCAAAGAGCATTCCAGCTTCAGGCGGCAGCGCCCCAAAGGGCGCTACAGCGCGCCTTGCAGCCAGCCATATGACGCGCGCTGAAGCGCACATCCATGGGCTTAGGCGCACGTCTGGAAAATCCTAGTCCTCGTTGACGCACGCTGTATCGCACATCCATGGGCTGCAGTGTGCCTATCTCAAATTTGGAGAGTTGTGCACATTTGGGAGGTGATATAAAAGGAAAAGAAAGTTGCTGGAAGGGGGCTGGACACGGAGAGTGGGAATTGAACTAGAGACACGGCAAGAACCCTAGAACTAAAGGAAAGCAACTGTAACCAAGGATTTTTCTGGAGATTTTCAAGGGGATTCAAGGCAGTTTGAAGGCTTCAGAGGAGATTATCCAACAGGAGTTCTTCATTACTTTCTCCCTTTGTATTTCTTGAATTGTTGTTTAATTTTCTGCTTGAACTATGGATCTTTGGTATTTTGTAATTGTGTATTTGATTTTGAACATGGATAGCTAAATTCCTCACGCTAGGGGGGTTTGATCTAATTTAATGAAAGTTGTATTTTACAAAATCTGTTTGTGTTGAATGTTTTATATTCCAATCTTTTGTGTCTCTTGTGCTTAATTTCTAATTTAATTACCCATTAGATTAGAGACCCTAGATGTATGAAATTAGGCTCGGGAGAGTTAATTACATACGTTGAGAATTAAGAGACGCAACCTAAGGAGATATTGAGTCGGGAGGGTGGTATAACCTTAGGAGATCGAATATGGGCTAAACAATCCATAATTGGTTAAATTAATAGGGATATTAGTTTAATTAATTTAGCATATTATTTCACTTAGCACTCGGAAGAGGGAGTGAGATTATCTTAGTACCCATGATTTAGGATTGGGTGTAACACATCAATAAGTGACAGATTTAGATAAATATAGCATAATTAGGTGAAGTCAAATCCCCTCCTAGCTCATTTTATCACAGAGATCCCTTCAATCCAATTCACTTTTGCATCCGTTGTTTGCATTTTTTTAGTTAGTTAAGTTGTTCAATTTAGTTTTAATTCCCTTATTCTATATTGTCTAGATAAAATTGCTTTAGATTAATAGCAATACTTAGCTCTTTCCTAGTTAAGAATCCCAGAGGACGATACTCGATCTTCGGATCATTATTACTTCGCGATTCGTACACTTGCGAGCACACACTAAATTCTAAGCAAAAGTAATTTCGCGTACACACAACTCTCTCTCAAAAAAAAAAAAAAAAAAAAAAAAAAAAACCCCAAAACCACCTCTCCCTTTGTTGCTCCGGCCACTGCTCCACCGCCGTCGGTTCCGTCTGCCACCGTCACGAACCTCCTCCTTTAATAAGATCACCCCGATTTTGTGGTGATTTAATGTGAGTAATTTTTTAGTTTTATTTTTTTTCTTAATTAGTTTTGAATATGTTGTTTGGTTTAATTGAAAATGTAGTTGAATATGTTGTTTGATTTGGTTGAATATATTGTTGAATATGTTGTTTGGTTTGGTTTAAAAATAGAAAAATATTGATAATTGGTTTGGTTGAATATGTTGTTTGGTAGAGATTTGAATATATTTGTTGTTTAATTTTTTGAATATGAATATGGTTTCTTGGTTTGAATAAGTTTGGGATTGTTGAATATGTGGGTGTGATTTTGAAGTTGATTTGAGTTTTTTGAGATTATGTTAGTTTAGATGATTATTATTAATTATGTTGTTAATTTGTGTAATATGGTTATTAAGTTAGTATATGGTTTAGGAAAAATTAAGTAGTTAGTGAGTGAATTTTCGAGGTAGAAATATTGAAGAAACGATAAAATTGTAATAAGAGTAAATAATTGAGTTTATGGAAAAATTAAAGAAGTAAAAAATAATTAAGTTGTAGTAATATCAATAAATTAATAATTAAATGTTTAAATTCTACCAAGAAAAAATTAAATGTTTAAATATAAAGTAAAAAATGTTAATTTTAATAATTTCAAAATTAATTCATAAATAATTTAAATAATTTGTTAATATAATTAATAAATTAATTAATATGATGTAAGTAAAAATATAGAATAAATTATAATAATTGTAAGATAATAAATGAGTTAGAAGTAATATAAATAGAATGTGAATAATGTCATTAATTTATTAAATAAGTAAAGTAATAAATAATTAAAGAAAATTAATAATTAATTTATGAAATTAATAATGTTCGTAACTAACTCATTGATTAAGTTATAAAAAGTGAAAAATGATAATTTTGATAATGTCATTAATTTAATAATTTAAGAATTCATAAAATATGCCAGTAATTACTAACAGATAAGACTAAATAAAACTTGATAAGATTAAATAATAATATTGAAAAGTTGACAAATAATGAAAAATATGTAAATAAGTTTGCTCTAGTCTAAATTATTTTAATTTGGTGGCCTACATTCTACTCAGGTTGTAGTACACAGTCACCAAAAATCGTACTTGCGTCACGCGATAAGATTGGTAACGTCGATGTGATTGCCATTTTTGAGAATGTTCTTGAGAACCGTAGGGGTCACCACCTGGGAGTGGGACCTAAAATGACATAGCAACGTTAATCTTTTGCTTCTTCCTCCTTAAGATCATAGTCCGGAATGCCTACTGCAGGTTTAGCTCTAGATATGCAGTAGTGGCTTTCGAGTTTGCACGCCAGTCATATGGAGTTGGTCAAGGAGATGATGGAGTTAAGACCTGGAGTTCAACGCACTGTCATTCCACCCACGCCAAGAATTGTGCTTCCTAGGACCGATGAAGAAGATGATGAAGATGAAGCAGAAGATGGAGAAAATGTTAACTTAGGGGATTAGGCTCTTATTATAGTCTCTTGTCATATTTGTACTGTCTTTATTTATTGTTAGACATTTTAATATGTATGTTTTATCTTTTTGCTTTGTTATCTGAATGTTATTATTAGTACTATTATTTCCCAGTTTTTAATTATTTGTCATCTCTATCATCTAATTAAATTTCAATAAATTATTTAATTATTACAGTTTATTTCATATTTTTATTTTAATTTAATTCAAATTTTAAAAAACCCCTAATTTCTGATTAAATTAATAAGTAAGCTGCAAAAAAAAAAAAAAAAAAAAAAAAAAAAAAAAAAAAAAAAAGATATAGCGATGACAATGTCATCGCTATTTATCAAGATGAAAAAATTTTAGCAACGATAATGTCGTCGCTACAGGGTTTTACAAATTTAAAATTTGAACAGAAGTTGCCCAAATTCAAAACTTTTTGCGAGGTCACTTTCGATCATTACCGCTGACGTCACTTTCAATCATTACCTATGATTTGGAAATAGCGACGACAAGTCGTCGCTAACATCTGTCGTCGTTAAAAAACTATTAGCGAGGAAGATTTAACGACAATGTTTTCGTGACGACCTAAAAGAATTTTAGCGATGATTTCGGGTCTTTTAGCGACGACTATTGTCGTCACTATATCTCTCTTTTCTTGTAGTGTTAAAGACATAGTTGGGAAAAAAAACAAAGCAAAAGACAGGAAAAAAGACAAAAAAAAACTTAAGAAAAAACTTGTTTGAAATGTTTCGCAATTGAAGCTAAAATTTATGAGGATCATACGTAAAAAAAAATATTTATACATGGACACATTTAAGAATAAATTAATTTAACAGGGTAATAAAAAAAGGGAGAATCTATGGTACACTTGTCGTATTGATAAGTGAGGTTTTTCTAACCGTTACATCTGCACACTTTTTAACTTTTACGTGATTTTATATAGATATGACGGATAAAAAACCTAGCCTAACGATATGTTAGCATACCAAAAAAGTTTCTTTAGAAAAAAATAATATTTTAAATAACCGTAAGAAAAATATTTAAATAAGATATGTTGAAAAATATTTAAATGAGATATGTTGAAAAATATGTAAATGAGATATGTTGAAAAATATATAAAAATTAAAGGTTATAAGAGGTAATAGAAAACGATAAGGGAGGAAGAGGGAAAAAAAGGAAAAAAAAAATTAAAAGAAAAAGGTTAAAAAAACTAAAGGGGCAACGAAACGGGGCAATGAAACACCCCAACAAACTTATTCACTTTTTAAGGAGAGAATACACATATTACTAGTAAAAAAAAATTGAAACATTTTTCTTTTATGAATGACTTAAAACCTTTGTCTCGCAGGTTTAAACCACAATTCAAATCCTTTTACCACATTATATTTTTTTTCTTCTCACAAATATATAACCTATAAGCTGAACGGAAGTGTACAAAACAAATATTCATCACAATTTTCCTTATACAACCACCTTTGGCCGAAGCTCAATGCCTTGAACAATAAGTCCATTACGCAGCATCCTTATATAAGGTCCGCTTACTTCCCACAAGGAGATGGCCACCACATTATCATCATCATGATCATCACCATTGAAGAATTCCCCCATCTCCATTTCTGTCCAACCGTCATCTCGATCTCGAGAATGGAATCCCTCATTTTCACGCGAGAGAAAATCATCATCTAAATAAGCATCGCTCATTACAACTTTCTCGATTCCTTCTTCAACATATCTGACCGATACTCGCTGTAATGGAGGGAACTCAATGTCGTTGAACCGCGGTGTGTAAACAAAGTGGGCAACATAGTGTGTGTTTGGGGATAGCAACCGTCGGTTTACCCTCACTTGGATCAAAAGTTGTGCTATGTCGTATATGTATGTCATCTCTGAAAATCTGTATAACGTGACAACTCACATGTATCATCAGTTTCATATTAAAAGTTGAGATCACAAGTTTTTCTAACAATATCCTTTTTAAAAAAAAATATTTACCTTGAAGTAACTGGTTTGTAGTTGGGTACTCGGAAAAACACTGGACCCAAAGCATTTTGGTCTACACGGAGACTATATTGATCCCATGACATGGATAGGTCCCCGGGTCCGAACATACAACATATTTTGGCACTAATTTTGTCTAATACAAAACTCTGGTCAGCCAAAAATAATAACATTAGAATTGAACATACAAAAAAAAAAGGTTTTTAATTTTTAATAGGTTGCATAATGTTATCAACATTGTACCTTGGAATTTCAATTTCGTATCAGATATCCATACCTTATCTTGAAGAACTACAAGTGTTAACCACTTGATGATGACTTTGATTTTTAGAGATTGCTATTCAAGTGTCATTTAGGCGGTCAAAATCATCGTTTGATCAAAGATAAGACATAAATTTGATAAAAATGAAATTAAAATATAACGGCACAATGTTGGAAACGTCCAAATTCATGGTATATCTTTTTAATAAACTTAAAATGTAGGGTATAAAATAGTAAATAATTCTTTAAAAAAAAAAAAAAAAAACTATGTGACTGATGATGATCGGCCAAACTATGTGCTGATGATTTGCCTATAAATCTGTTTATACCGTTTCACTTTATGTTTGGTTGAAGTTGCTAAGCTTTCATCTTAGATCTCGCGCTCTAAAATTGTTGTCAACTCTTCTTAAGAAAACTACAAATACCAAAATGGTGGCAGTTAATTAAAGAATACAATCCGAGTGAAAATACCTTGTTCTTAGTTCCATCTACAAGGACTGGAGAGTGACAGAGACGAAAGTAAAGCTCTTTCTTGGAGGAAAACACCAATGGAGAAACCGATCTGGACACAATGTACTCCCAACAGGGCGGCAAGAACTTCTCCCAAACCACGTCGGATTCTGCGGCGGAGCAAAACTTGGTGGAGACTGCGGTGCATCTGCACGCGTCCCGAGGAGAGGTAAGCGAAAGAATGTGGGAAATGCACTTCTTTGGCAAGTTTGAGATGTTGAGCTCTAAATTTCCCTGTTTTTCCATGATCTCTCTATGTGTTTGGCAATCTGTTGCATGTGATTAGAGAATATATATTTCGTTTCCTTGTGAATAATTTATATTATTTCTTCTAGTGCCAAGGTGGTTTCTTGGTAGCCAAGGAGATTACTTGGTAGCCAAGTTGTCTTGTTTGAGTTGTATCAATTTAATTATTAGTACAAATCATTGTCATTTATTATTGCTAATATGATGGAGAGGCTTGTATAGTGGCACGATTGATGGATATTGGTCAAGCTGGGTTTGAATAATAATTATAATGTCAACAACGTGCAGACACCAACTTTTATGGAAATAAAAAGTAAAAAGTACACGAGGTAAAGGGAATAATTGAAAAAAAAAAATTAATTTTTTTTTCTTAAATTGTAAATAAGAGGAAAGAGGGTATAAAAAGTAAGTAAAAGAATAAAAGATAAAAAGCGTAAATGTATAAAGTAAAGGGTATAAATGAAAATATAAATTAAACCCTTCTTCTTAAACTTTAAGTAAGAGAAAAACCTAAATAATAAGTAAGTAAAAAGTATAAAAGTGAATGGCATAATTAGAAACAAAATTAACCACTTTTCCTTAAATTTGAAATAAGAGAAAAGAGTAGGCAATAAATAAGTGAAAAGTAGAAAATGTAAATAGTATAAATAGAAAAAAAATAAAATAGAAAAACGTAAATAACAAGTAAAAAGTACAAAAAGTGAAAGGTATAATAAAAATAAAAATTAATTACTTTTTCTTAAATTTGAAGTAAGAAAAAAGAGTAGGTAATAAGTGAAAAATAAAAAATATGAGGGACATAAATAAAAAAAATTCCATGACAATTGTCTGCTTTATCACGCTTTTATTATATCTAGTTACTGCCTTAATTCTCATAGAGCATTCGTCATAGGAAATTGCAGAGAGTAATTAATTACAATACTCAATTAGATTTATTCTTGCGTGCCAAGAATTTGACCACCAAATGATAGCCACAGGAAGCATACAAACAACAGAAAACAAACAAGGAAAAATAGAAGTATGGCAAAAATGGGAAAAAAAAAAAAAAATCAAAGAAACCTGCTTGCTTTAACACACTTTTATTATATAATAGATATTGTGTTCTTTTTTTATCGTGTTCAATGGGTTATAGTTTTATTCAGTGATTTTTACTTTTTTTATTTTTATTTTTTTGCTTTTATTCAATATAGTTCTACACGTTTTTAGTTATTAGCTTCTGAGTGTCCACATTGCCGATGAATCTTTAAACAAATATGCAATAATATTTTTTTTTATCGCATTTCAGTAAAACAGAATCACAAAAGAACAAATCACGACATAGTAAGGTCCCGTTCACTTCACTAATTCGAGTTTAGAATTCGAGTTTTACTACAGTAAAAAGCTCTCATAAACAATCACATCTAATTTTTTTGCTACAGTAAAAAACTCTCACATAAAATCACATCTCAACTCGAATTACAAATTCGAATCAGCGAAGTGAACGGATCCTAAGAATCTCTTATGAAGACGAAATTAGAGTAACTAAAGATGTGGGATATTTTTATTCTTTTGAAAAATATTTTTTAATTATAGTTTATGTGGGTGTATATTTTTTACTAATGTGAAAAAATATTATTTTTATTTATAGTTAATATGGGGGTATATTAGTGGGTTTTAGTGTAATTTTAATATAGGTTACAATTGTAATAAACATAATGATAATTTGGTGGGGACGTTAATGAATTTAGTAGGTTCAAATATAATTTCTCAAAAATTATACACCTTTACGCGCTCGCCTCCTCTTCAGACGTGTCATCGTCAACTTGGCAGTTGTTCGGTCTCCGCTTTTGGGGGCGGGAATGCTTGGTCGCTGGGGTTTCCTTTTCCTCAACCAATTCAGTTGTGTTAGCCCCCGGTCTAACATTTTGTTATAAGTTGGCTGGACAAAGATGGATTGAAGATAACATAGATTTGAGTTCAAGTGGCACAGGACCTTCGATCGACCATAGGGCGTATTCTACCCTTACTGAATTCATTCTATTGAAGCGTAACAAGTCCTTCTCATGTTGCATTTCTTTGGTTTGTAAGTTCCAGAATGTTGTCTATGGATCAAAGGAAAGCCCCATTATGTTATGCCATTTGATTATTTAAAGTTCCGTGCTGCTCGCCACTCTCCGAGGCCAAGGACAGGGTCGGACTATCATTTCAGGATTTGCAGTCCAATACATTTCCATTATGTTACCTAGCCAAACCCGCCACCTCATGTGCCAAAGTCAAACGGTTGTTCTTCCTTCCCCGCTCCCTCTTTTTCTGAATATGCGGTGGCGGGCAGAACACTCTATATGACCGGCTAGAGTTACCAGAGAAGAGGGACAACTTCTTTACATGACTAGATGGCAACCACCATGATACCAGCTGGTTACCGACCGGTAACCACTATAATACCAGCCAGCATGCGAAAGGAAAGAGAGCTTTATTAACTCCACCTTTTATTAACACCACCAATGATGACATCAGGGATTGGCCATTTCTGTTATTTATTACTTTGTTTTTAGATGAATAAATACTTATAATTTCCGCGCCTTCTATAATTTGGTCAATCGTTTACTGATAGCAATGAGAAACGAAAGAGAGCTTTATCTTTGCTCGAATAAGATTTTTTTTGCAGCTACAAAAAAAATTGATGGATTGAGATTGTAGAGTTCAAGAAATTTGTTGTAGTACGCTCGTTTCCTCTCTTCTGCAAGCTTGAGAAAATGTAGGGCAAAGGGAATACATTTTACTGCTCACAATTTTCTCGGTAGTAACCGAACCAATTCAAGAAAATAAACTACCTTTTATTCAGGCAAAAAAAAAAAAAAAAAAAAGAAAAAAACCTTTCTCTACGCATATATCAAATGTTTCTGTAATTTACCCCCACAAAAGAAATGACTAAACTTGAACTTCTGGAAACAGAACCTCTAATACTGTCGATAAAACAGACCTCACAATTTGAAATTTTATCATTGTGGGTAATGTATTTTACCCTTAAACATATCCTTCAGGGTACTGCGAAAGGAAAAATGATGCAAATCTCAAAATGTAATTTTGTCACACTTATGTACTTGCTCTACCTCAGTGACAACTCTTAAACCAAAACCGAATTAAAAACTAACTAGAATGGAAAAACTGCAGATAAACACAGGGGTTCAGTCTAGTTCTTTTTCCCCCTACCCCTTCTTGTTCCAACAACAACCCATCCGTCTTCCACTTCAGCGGAGGGCCCAGGCTCCGGCTCGTCTACTACCATGTGTTCTGAATTCGAATTTGACACGGGTTTTGATGATCCAACTGTCATTTTTGGTGAGCCATCGTTCCTAATGCTATCAGGTCTCTCGTCCATGTTCTCGTCGTCGTCATCGTCGTCGTCATTTACCTGATAACAATTGGCAAGCAAAAAAAACAAACACTTGTAAAATATTACCATTTTGACTTTCTGAATTATTGAACGTTGGCAACAACTACAACTCATGGCTTGGATATTAAAGTTGGCAAGAAAAGTAGTCCACCATTAATCCTTGCTTGCCATCAAATAATCTAACATGTTGCGTATTGAGACAGAGATAACTCAAGTGACCTACTATAAGTTCATATGATATTATGACATCAAGTATTAGGTGGATTCTACCTATCAAATTATTCCTTCCCTTTGAGCCTCAGCCTCATAATACGGACCAACAGTTTAAATAGACACTTTGCATGACTAGGATGGGATCGTTGCAAGTTGGAAAGTGATTGAATTACCACAAAATTTAGTCCTCTTCAGCAACGCAAGACAAATGTGCATATGTATATCGATTTCATTGTATCTCATTTTAAATATCATCTATATGTTAAGGGGAGTCGGGGACCGTATTATCAATAGCATGTGAAACAAGTTCACGGGAAGATACAGCAGTAGGGGGGAAAAGGAAAACTATTAAACTTTGCAATCTAAGAATTTTAACTACAAATTACCTGTCTGACATGAGAAACAGGGACCCTCCGATGATTAGACTCCCGAAGAGCTTCAATGGACGTAAAATTACCATCCATACACTCTTCATGCATAATCATTAATTTTTCGGCTATCTGCAAAGACCAAGAGAAAAAGCTTTAGGGGCCAATTTAAAATGAAAAAAAATAAAAGCCTAATACAAGTTCTCCATCAATAAAGCAGCTTAAAATAAATTTAAAAAAAAAAAAAAGGAAATGCTGAATAAACATTGAATCATAGTCATGTAATAACGTAGCCCTAAGCTAAGCCAAGTTTCCCGTTCTTTTAGAGCTTGTCTGTACGAGGAAAAAGTGGGAGGAGGGAGAGGGGTGACATTGAAGAATTTTGGTGCCCATGGTTGCAGAGAAAAGCGGACGGAATGGATTGGTTGGAGATTTCAAATCCTTCAACATAATCCAGTTTTAATCTCTTCAAATGTGAAAGAGGTTGTAGGAGATAATCCATACCAGCCACAATAAGAAAAAGTAGGGCGAACAAAAACCCAATAACCAGACTTACCCAGGTTTAAGGCAACCACAAGTTTGGTTTAAGTCACCCAACCTGACTTTTCATTGGGTGGGCGGTTTTTAGCAACCCATCATATACCCAACCCATCCACTAAACTTATGTTTTTAAAATAAGTTTATGACATATATTTGAACTTGAATTGTTGATCTCCCTCTATATTTTCCTTGTTATATGGCCTCCTTCTTTCCTCCTTACCTTCTTTCCCTCTTATCAAACATCACCTTAGTTTCTAACTTCCTATTTTAGTGGTTGCCCAATTACTTTAATATCCTTTTCTTGTCAATGTTTATGTAAGAACCTCAAATCGAAAAAGTATTCTCTAATTTCTCTTGTTTAATGTTAAATAAGAAATTCATACCTCCTCAATGCTGCCATCGTCAACCATAGTATTGAGAGAAAGCAAGCCTTCTTCAAGCTTGTTTTCTAAATCATCTATGTAAAGATCCTCTGAACAAACAGCCAATATAAATCAAGAAGTAGCTAAAATTCATATCATTTTCTTAAAATAAAGAAATAAAAATATAATTATGGTACCTTCTAGTTTTAAATTTTATCAAGTTGGAACCTCAGTATTTGGAAAATCTCATTATCTTAGTATTTAAAAAAAAAAGTATCTACTACCTTGAACTTGTTGTTTGAGACATGAAATAATGGTTCTGCATTTGTCCATTAAGGAAAAAAAAAAAACATAAAATTCGAAGAGCGATGAATATAAATTTGTTCTGTTTTGGTTTCCGTTTTCGAGTTCAGTTTTGTTTTTCATTTAAAAAATGGATTTTATGTTTTTTTTTTTTTTTTTTCTTTTTTTCATTTGATTATGTCCATAGACTGTAATGGCAGATTCATCATTTCATGTCCTAAAAAAAGGGTTCTTTCTAAACACTGGAATAGAATAAACATTTTCCAAAGAAGAACAAAATGGAATTTTAGAAAGAGAAAAACAGGAAGTACCAGAAGAAGAGTGAGTGAACCAGGACAAGACATCGGAGTGAATCTGGTCGGCTTTCAGGCGAGAACTCCGACCGCCCCACTCGTTATCGACGGCCAATTGGAGCGCAGACCACCGGGACAGAACCAGAACAATGCCTTCGCTCAACGCCGTCGCCGCCTCCGCCGACAATACCTTCTTCTCGTCCTTCATCTCTCTGCAATCACATTTACATACACATTCCTAGATCATCATCAAAAATGGAAGCATTCGTACCAAAAATCAGAAAAAAAAAAGTGAAATAAATATGGGAATTGCATTTCAATTTCAATGAATCAAGAAAACAATCTGACGAAATAACGACAGTTCTAGTATCAAGCTGCTTAGTACTGGTAATTGGAAAAGGCAAAAATCTTTATAGCATAAATATTCGAGAGATTTCATCGCAGTTAGAATTGAAAATCAAGAAGAAAAACACGAATTCAATAAGGGAAATCTCGGATTAAGATTATTCTAGAGAGAAAACCATACCTTAAAAGTAAGATGTCTGAAAAATTGGCTTTCTACTCAGAGGAGGGTTCGGTGGGGAAGCCAAGGAAAGAAAGCTTCGGCTGTGCTTCCGCGAAGAGAGAGACAGTGGCCCTAAATGAACAAAAAAGTATGGAGCATTTTCCAAAATGACCCCTAATTTTTCTAATAATCGTACAAAACGTCCTCTAGTCTATAAAACCGTCCAAAACATCCCGTTTGTCCAAATGTCTATAATGGGAAATTGGGCTGGGTAGCCGAATCTACACCCAGTCAATACTTGACCACAACTTTTTAATATTTAGATAAGGAAAAATTATAGTAAATAGTATATTTTTACAAATAAATTAAGTAAATAGTATATTTTTAAAATTATTTAAAAGAAATAATAATTTAAGTGGTAAATTTATGACCGGTAAAAAATACTTTATGTGGTAAAAAATATTAAAAAATTATTATTTATATAAAAAATTCTTTTTATTAATCGTAAAATGAAATTTTACATAAAAAATATGTTATTACTAGCCGCAAATGACCTATTTACCGCGTAAGTGGTTCTTTACCATAGAAATTATTATTTATTTCAAATAATTTTAAAATATGTTATTTACTTAATTTATTTTTAAAAATATGTTATTTATTACGTTTTCTTTTAGATAAATGGCCGAAAATATTCACATTCTTCTTCCCCTTTTCATTTTTCTCTCGGCCTGGGTTTGCAACATCGACAAGGAATCACGGGCAAACCAACACGACAAGGTAGCATATCCAGGCTAATCGGTAAAATATTTATGACCGATAAAAAATAACTGATGTGGTAAAAAATCTTAAAAATCATTATTTATATAGAAAAATTATTTTCACTAATCGTAAAATGAATTTTACATGAAAAATATGTTATTACTAGCCATAAATAAACTATATTTACCACATAAATTATTATTTATTTCAAATAATTTTAAAATATGTTGTTTACTTAATTTATTTTTAAAAATATGTTATTTATTACCTTCTCCCTTTAAAAAATGGCCGAAAATATTAACGTTCTTATTCCCCTTTTCATTTTTCTCTCAGCCTGGGTCTGCAACATCGACGAGGAATCACGGGCAAACTGCTGACAAGGTAGCAGATCTTTGCTAATTGCTGGCATGTCGTTGGAGATGAACTACGCCAGCCTCCCCACCACCGCTTACAAAGTCGGTCAATCAGTGATCGACTCCGATCAATCACTAGTTTTTTCGTTCTTCAGGCAAGATTGCTCCATCATCTCCTCTTCGATCCTCTTATCTCAATCAATAAGCCACATTAACTTGCCTCGGACAGGAAGATCTGATAATAAGCTGCTGTAGTGAATTCATTTTCCTCTCTTTCTCACTTCTATATCTTCTCCTATCCTTTCTCTCTCTACCACAGGAAAAAATGGCTAACCGCCTGAAGAAAGGGTTCCCACGAGATCTCTCCCTCTCTCTCCTCCCTTTTTTTCTTCCCACCTGCAATTGTAACAACGACGACGACTCCAATCTTCTTCTTCGCCCCGACCACTGCACAAGGCGGCTAAAACGGCCAGTCGGCCATTTAACTAATTTTAAAGAAGTGCGGCCATTTTTGAAAACTCGTCCATGTATATATTAAAAAGATTTATACATTTTCCAATCAAAATGCTTGTTTTTGTTGAACATCATATATTTATAGATAATTAGAACATGTATAAAAGCAAAATATTTAAGTGAGTAAATGAAAGACAAAGTTAATTAAGCGGGACATATGAGGGAAAAAAAAAGTAGAAAAGGACGCGTGAAAAAAATGTTTAAATATTCTAACAGGGACATATTCAAGAAAACATAATGAATAACATATTAAATAAAGAAAAGGTATTTTGAGAAGACAATTGGGGGCCTAAAGAGGCCATTTCTGCTGTATTCTTTTGAGGGTGTTTAGTATGAGAATTCATATTATGATTTGTGTTGGTTCGTGATTCGTTACAGTATTTTTCTTTACAAAAAATATACGTAAATTGAGAATAATTTTAAATCATAATTATGAATCCATGAACCAAAACGTCAATCTTAATGAATTTACTAACGTGACATGTCACATTTGTAATTATAATTTAAATATGTAAAAATGATTTAAATTACTTAAGAAAAAAGAGAAAAGTACAAATTTTATCATGTTTTTGTATAAGCCTATTATTTATATCATTTTAAATAATTAAGTGTCATAAAATCTTTTAATTAATTAATGACAATTGTATTTTTTTAATAGAGCAGTGTAAATAATATTTTTTTTACCACTTTTAATAGTATTTTTAGTTTTTTCCCTTAAAAAATTGAAAAAGAAATAAAAAATAAGATAATTTTAAAAAATATTTATAAGTTTCCGGAACTTTCTTATCTATTTTCAATGAGTCTCTTTGTCAAACTCAAAAAGGCAATTGATGACCGTTCCAAACGGTATTGAGTGTGCAGGTATCAGAACACACCGTACGGACGTTTAAGAGCAACCGTAAAAATGCCTCCATCTTCTCATTAAATACTCTTCTTCTCTCACACCTTGGGACTACTACTTCACTACTCCTCACCAGAAAACACCCACGTTTATCACGACTTTCTTTCATTTTGAGTACTTTTCTTAAAGAACTTGAAGTTCTTCGACCTCTAAGTAGTTATTATTAAATATAAAAATTTAACGACGTGATATAATAAGAATTTTTTTATTAATTATCATAATTTTTTATAGTCAATTATATAATTTATCACAATTATTTATATGTTATGATTAAAATAATAATACTTATTAATAGATAAAATGAGAATGATCATTAAAACCACACGATACTATAATATTAAGGTAGGTAGTGATGTTACTGTTCTTTAAATAGTGTGCGGTCTTTTTTGTCCTTATATTTGTGTGTGATTTTTTCGTCAACAGTGCGTAGATGGTTATGCCCTTAAAATTTGTTCTCCCCGTGCGTTGTGGAGTCCAGCTGGCCATTTTCTTTTTTTTCCTCTCTTCTCCCAAACAGCTGTCATAATCTTGAAAGTTTTTGTTCCTTTGGCTTCTGGTCTTTTCTTTTTCTTTCGGTCTTATGCTTCCTTTCTCGATGTTTTTGCATCAGCCATTGAAATTTTGATGCTTTGGAGGTTTTTCATGATAATAAGGTACATAAATTTTGTATATTTTTTTGCCGTTATTGTTGGGCTTTTTTATTGGTTTTTTCAGTTTTTTCTTTCTTTTTCTTCAGAGAACTTTTTCCTTCTCTCTCCTTTTTTTGGTTATTTTTTATCATTTTTTTCCTCTTTTTTATCTTATTTCTAAATTTAGGGATTTTATGTTGGAAATTTAAGGAAAAAATTATATTTATGCATTTATATTGTTTCTTTGGTGGGTGATTTGTTTTTGTTCTATTTTTTGGGATAAACATCCATTTTTTTTTTCATTTTTTTCTTATTCTGGTCTTTATTTGTAATATTATTAATTGATGTAATTTTTTACATTTTTGTACCATTTGTAGAATTTTGTTCTTTAATCTTCTGGGCAGTTTTTTTTTTATATGGTTTTTTCTTTCAGTTTTTAGAGAGTTGTTACTATGTTATCGTGTTTATATTTTCCTTCGACACGTGTTTTTCTCCTGCTACAATTTTGTATAATACATATTTTATTTTTTGCTGTCTATTGATTATGTTGGGATTAGTGTTCTAAATGTATGAGATGTAATAAAATATGTATTATTTATTTAATAAAAGAGTTTATTCATTATTTTATGTGCATATATTTATGAATATCAATGAAAATTTTATGATTATTTATGTGATCTTAAACATTGTATACAAGTGTTATATGCAAGAGGATAATATTTAAGGATAATAATCAAAACGACGATGATCATAATGAATTTAATTAAAGTTCAGAATATGTAATTAAAACATTATTAATACATGTCATTCCCATTTAGAATGAAACAGTGTTATCCGCACGGTTAATATGGTAAGATATTGAATGTGTGTATTTCACATAATGAGATCATGTGAAACAGGGACACAAACACAATATGAATTTTTGATAATTTTCATTAAGTATAAAAATTCTAATTGATACTATCGATGGTCATATATGTAACGATCTTAATCCTAAGTTCTTAGCAGACCCGTATTTATGAATTTGTGTATTTTGATTTACTTGGTACGGATTCTGAGATCCTGAATTTTATTCCTTGCATTTTAGAGACATAATGAAATAGGTAGTCGGGAATGTTATTACACGAGATAGAATCCATTCCTTCTTGAGAAAGAAGTAGATAAATAATTCTCTTGAGGGTTGATTCAGTACTTGGACCAGTAGGAGCTTCGATTCATGAATTTGTTTTATGAATCACTCTCCATTAGAGAACCAATGATACTCAAGAATTAATATGTAATTAGAGAGGTTAATGGATTTCACCTAGCTCTAATTATGAATTGTTTATGAAGGATTGATCAATATGCAATGAACATATCAAATGGACACTTCACAGTTTAGAAGTAATTTATGTCTATAATTAAGAGAGTGCAATTCCAAGTTTATAGTGGAGTAACTATTAGAATTAATAGAATTAATTAATTAATTAAAGTATTTAATTAATTATTAATTTTATTAGAGCTCAAAATTATAGGTCCACAAGTCCCCACGTCATCCTTGTAATTCTACAAGACACTAAGGACAAAATGAGAATTTTAAAATTATAAAATTCTAAAATAAAACACTCAAGGATAATTACTTGAGAATTAAATATAAATTAAATAATGTGATTATTTAAGCTTAATTTTAAATTTAAAATTTGAAACACACATGTGAAAGTGTTTGCATAGTGTGAACGCACAACACAGTATGAATCCCTTTGGGATTCAAATTGCTTACTCCATAGTTATCCAATTAACTTATTTGATAAGTTGTTCAATTTGAAATTGAAATTGATTTAAATTTGACTAAAATTGAAATTTGAATTGAAGTTAAAAATTGGACAGCAGGA